>NW_026000211.1:20742203-20746581 GCF_001458135.2 Marmota marmota marmota | reverse complement strand
TTTTTTTTTTTTTTTTTTTTTTTTTACAAGAACATTAAGCCTGATTACGTTTAGAGAGATCTGAATCAAATATTGGTGGGTTTAACTTACCCTTGCCAGAGAAGTTCATCATTAGCAAGGTCCTGCCAAACACATGAAGCCAAGCAGAGGTCAGTTGCATTCAGATAGGACAAGATGGTAAAACTTAGCTCAGGAGGCAACATTTCCAAGTTAATGAATCCTTCTTGTTCTTTAGATTTCCTTGCCTTTAAAAGATGATATATATCAATGCCTCCTTGGACTTGTTTACGATGATTGGTGTTAGAAATGTTGCTTGCAGCCATTCTCCTGTTCTGCTCTCTGGTGAGGTAGCCTTGCTCACTATAGCCTTCCTGTTGTAGCTGCTGGTTTCTGGCCACTCTCCACAGCCCTTGACCCATCTGCAAGACTGAGAAAAAGCCAGAATGTAATAATGGTAACATTAAAAAAGTAAAACCTCTTTCCCAGTAGTACAACAAATTTAACATGAAGCATTCACTTATCAGAATTAAAGTTCCTCATTAAAGACTAGTAAAACCAGTAGTATATTACAAAGAATAGTTGAACATTTAAAGTACAAAAGTTGGATGGAGAAAGTTTCAGAAATATTTCGTGTGATCATCACCTTTTTCCCAGCTTGCTAACTCTTTTAAGTCCACAGGTGACAAAATCATTTTTCATATGGTAAGATTTAAAAGTTACTGATGTTCTAAAGACTCTTACAAATTATAATTATGTGGACTTATGGACCAGTATTAAATACAGCTCTGATCAGAGCACAGGACTTTAGTTAAAAGGCCTCCAGACCCTGCTTTTTATCACAATTCGGGCTAAGCTAAACTAGCCCCTTTTAACCAAACTCCCAGATGCATAACAGCTGTGAAACAGGCTTTTCGTTTAATTCTTGCCAGTCTACACTTATGTTGTAGACTGTAATAAAATGTAACATAGGCCCTGAAGTCTAATTTGGAAACCTTATAAATTAGACACCTATAACTCCATGATAAATTGCTTAGTAACAGTGGACTATTTTATTTAGTTGTTGCTTTAAAATAAAAATCATAATTTAGACTATTTTTCCAATACTTCTCCACATGGCTCCATGGATTCCCCTGAGGTACCTGGGGAAAAGCAAAATAAGAAGGTGTGCTCTAGTCTCCCTCACCTCCATTTGACTTGCCACCAGAGCAGCTCTAAATTTTTCAGTTACAGATATTGGACTGTAATATACAGATACTTAGAAAACAAGTGGCCTAGATTTCTTATTTGATCTTGTCTTTAAAATAAGCAGTTTTTCCTGAGTAATAACTTTATTAAAAAAAAACCTAAATAAGGAATAGCTTTTAATACAGGTAATTCCTTTCATGATCACTCTTTCAAACAAAATATTCTTGCTTTATTAACCCAAGTTGACTACTAATACCTGTTTGTGTTTCAAAAATTTGGAAAAAAAATACTGATTTTTACATAAAATCATTAACATTGTCAAATCCATTCATAGCATTACTTGAACTTATAGTTTTGTTAAGAAAAAAGAAAAAAACTCTCAGAAAGATGAAACAAGAACAAACAACAAACAAATGAACAAACAAGCAAACAAAAACTACAACACTGCTGGCTAGAAACTCTGAAAATTCTTAGGAATAACTTGAAAATTGAGTAGACCTTAAAAGAATGTCAAAGATATTATTTTCTTAATATTTAAAAAGGAATAATCCACATGTATATTTACTAAATTACGGGCTATTATCTGGACAATGACTATCACATTAGGTTACTTGTTGATCCAAACAAGAAAAATTATTAATTTTAACTACTCCTTCTTACATTGAACTGCTTGAAATTCTAGCAGCTTAAGCTACAAAATGGTGGCATATATGTGTGCATGTTGAAGTAGGAGGTTGAGAAAAAAAGAATATATTAGTGATTTTAAAACACAGAAGGCACAAAAACTAACCTTTCGTTACCTACCATGCATACCACTATAATGGTATCAGTTCTTAAATTATGAGTTCAGCTTTAAAAATTTAATGCTTAAAAACCACATACTATTAAGAAAATGGAAGGACAAACCACAGACTGGGAGAAAAATCTTTGCAAAAACATATATATAATAAAGGGCAATAATCCAAAATATACAAAGAATGCTTTAAACCCCCCAATAAGAAATAAACCACTTAAAAATGGGGAAAAGATCTCAGTAGGAGTCTAGTAAATTTTTTGTTCTTTTTCCTGTTTAGGAAAAAACATCTCAATAGACACCTCACCAAAGAAGACTACAAATGACAAGAAGACACTCAACATCCTATGTCATTAGGAGATTGCAAATTAAAACAATGAGATAATATTACATAACTGTTAGAATGGTATATTCAAAACACTGGCAATAGCAAATTCTAGCAAGGATTTATAGGAATGTAAAAAGATACAGTTACTTTGGAAGACAATTGGCAGTTTCTTACAAAATCAAACATAGTTTTATCATATGATCCAGCATTCATTCATACTTTTTGGTACTTACCCAAATTAGTTGAAAACTACAAAAAATCTGCACATGTATGTTCATAGTAGCTTTATTTATCATTACCAAAACTTGGAAGCAAGAAAGATGTGCTTAAGTAGGTGAGTGTATAAACTATGGTACATACATATAATGGAATACTACTCAGCACTAAAAAGAAATGAGCTATCAATCCATGAAAAGTCATGAAGAAAACTTAAATGCATATTAGTAAATAAAAGAATCCCATATGAAGCTATGACCTCAATTTTACAACATTCTGGAAAAGGCAAAACTATGGAGTTGATTTAAAAAAATTAATAGCAAAAAAATATAGAATGCCAACAAAAATTCATAGAGAGTTTTCAATTTTCTTAATATTTAAATAGGCCATATTACATTATAAAATAAGCACACTTAATTTTGACACAAATGTAACATTTTAAGACTCACAATCATAAAAAAGGTATTTTATTTTCATGTTTTTTTTGGTTTAACAGCAGGAAAATACCTAGGTATCACATGTGTTGCTAGTTTCATCTAGTGTATCTGTTATTCTAAATAACTAAATTCATTTTTCTATTTTGCACCACTAAAGGTAAGTAAGCAAACATGGTAACTATGGTGTCTGAAATCTTAATATTTAAGATATTTAATAATAACTTTCATGTACTTCCTCTATAGCATCTTTTTAGTGGCATGTAGTTTAAGCAGCTGTTGTTAGGGCTGTTGCTAGGAACAAAAAACCAGGGTGATTTCCCTAGGCTCTGGACTTTAATGAGGATCATTTAAATTAAGCACTGGATAATGTGATTCAGAAAGCATCCAGCAGGTAGAAAGAGGTAAAGGGCCAGTTGCTATTTCTTAAAAAAAAAAAAAATGATGGGGAGGGTGGAGAGTTGAGGCTCAAAGAGAACTGCAAGGTTACTTATGGGATACTTGACTCTAAATTGTAGCTTTTACACATGTAATGTGGAAAAATAATAATACCTAAAGCTCAAAAGGCTGTTGTACTGGAGATGATGTCTACAAGATTCATTTTATGCCTAACAATCAACACACGTTAGGTATTACTTTCTTTTGTCAGAATCATTTTGGCTTATGACGAACACTTTCATAAAATGTATTAAAATACTTTAGCTATTCTGAGGTTTTGCCTGCTGAATAAAGTTATTTATGTTTATACTTGCCTAGGTTTGTAGGGATTATACACACAAATTCTTAATCTCTTTTAATTATTCTTATATTTTGGCCAAGTATTTTTGGGTTTTGTTTGGTTTGGTAAATGCAATTTGTTTTTCAATGACCAATACTCACCCACGGGGGGAAAAAGCCCTTTAAAAAAAGGTTGTGAATTCCACAAAAAGATTCAAAAGTCAATATGCCTGACAATGATGCCAATAGCAATATCTTGAAACAGGTTCTTGTGCTATCATTAGTCATCTGTCAACTTCTGGCTTTAAAATTGAGATTCAAAATATGATATGGAACATGAAGAGATCTAAATTATGCAGTTAATGCTGGGTTGTTGCATTATTGAACTAAACAAAACTTGATTTCAAGGTATGGCATTTTTAGAATTGCCAAGTTTTAATAAAATCTTGGTATAAGAATTTTTACTGAAGCATACATAATATTATAAAAGATATAGTGCTGTCACTCATAGCAATTATTTGGTTAAAAAAAGTCACTGAATAGTTGAATCACTGAATATACAAAGAATTCCAAATTGAAAAAAAAAATGAACACAGAAGTTTTTGTATTTGAAATCATTTTTTAGAGAGAGAGAGGAGAGGAGAGGAGAGGAGAGGGGAGAGAGAGAGAGAGAGAGAGAGAGAGAGAGAGAGAGAGAGAGAGAGA
>NW_026000211.1:20655745-20740995 GCF_001458135.2 Marmota marmota marmota | reverse complement strand
GAGAGAGAGAGAGAGAGAGAGAGAGAGAGAGAGAGAGAGAGAGAGAATTTTTTAATATTTATTTTTCAGTGGACACAACATCTTTATTTTTATGTGGTGCTGAGGATCAAACCCAGTGCCCCGTGCATGCCAGGCGAGCGCGTTACTGCTTGAGCCACATCCCCACCTCCACCAGTTCTGGTTTAATATGAATTTTTGTGGTGAAGTTACTGCTGGTAACTTATATGTTCACTACAAATAGGTTGAGGGAAATGGATAATGCTTTCCTGGAAAAAAATTCTTCACTTTTAAAAGAGAAATAATAACTAGTGTATTTCATGTATAAATATTAGAAATAAAATTTATTCTTATTATTCATTTTAGCTGTGTTTTATAAAATTCAGTGAAAACACTGAATTACTAACTACTGAATCATTGCTCCTACAGAAAATACAGAGATATTTACAATGGTCAAACAGCCAAATGAATGAGATTTGAAAACTTCTACTTTCCTAGAATTTGCAAACATGCCTATAAGGAGCATTACTTGACTACTGTTGTGATCAGTTAATCCTGATCAGTCTCAGAGTCATTAAATACTATTTTGATTTAAGAGCAAAATATTCATGTTCAATTCCACACTGCCCACAAACACACTCATGAAGCACAGTAGTGGACAAGAAACTCTGAAGCCTTATATTAATGACTATTGAGTGAGGAACTGGTAATCAAATTGAGTAATCCTAAATACTTAGTTCTAAGGAATGCATCACATGAACTGAACAATAGCGATTTTATTAATTTAATCTCCTGCATAAGAATTTCATATTTTGGTTGATTTATTATCATATTTTACATTTCAAACTTAAACTTAACTTTCTATTCCTAAAGTCCTATGCTATTGTGGCATAGCAGCATAGTAATAGGATGATGTAAATGAAAGTAATAAGATTCAGAATTATTCAAAAATTAACAAAACCTTTGAAAAATATTTACCCAGAAGATTGCACAGAGCTTCTTAATTAGCTAATGTTCCCTTTGTGGAGTAAACAGTAACTACCATGAAAAAAGATTTCAACATATTGGTGTAACATGAAAAGTGGGAGGAGGAGTGGTTTCCAATGAAGTCATGTAGAAAAAAAGGAAGATGATCTGGAAAAGTGCAGAAAGATAGCAGAAGCTTATATACTTTGCAAAATGCCCAAGACATCTGGGACTCCAAAACATAGAGTAAGAAAGGGAAAAATACAGAGTAAAATGAGTAATAAAATATCAGTGGGTTAACATCAGTGGCTTGCTGTTTCCTTTTCCTATATTAGAAAGATAAAAATTTTCCTACTTTTACGATTTTTGTGAGAATTAAATGAAATAATATGTGTATATGGAACAGTAGACCACAATCTCTCCTCTCAATACATATACACCACATGTCTAGAATGTTTAGACATCCATCTCAACCCCTATCATTTACCAGGCAAATTTTAGCACTTTCTCCAAAAAAATCTGAAGAACCACCAAGAAACTATTCCTCTCCATGACCCTCTTAATAATTATAATTGGCCCACTATAATGACTATCAAATCAATTCCCCTAAATCAAGAACCATCAGTCCTATGAGGGCCCACACATCTATGAATCCACATTTTATTGCCTCAAAGATGTTCAATCATTAAAAGTGTGGCCAAAACATCTGCACAAGAATTATGGTAAATATTTTGTGGGTTTGCCCATAGTAGGTACCCACTGAAAGCTGTGTGATACTATAATATATATTAAAAAAAAAAGATGTGGGCTGGGGTTGTGGTTTAGTGGCAGAGTGCTTGCCTAGCACACGTTAGTCACTGGGTTTGATCCTCAGTACCACATAAAAAATAAATAAATAAAGGCATTGTGTCTGTGTGTGTCTACAATTGAAAAAAAAAGATGCATTTTCCCCCAACTTTCATCTTTTCAGTCCACTCAGGACCCACTTGTGGGCCATCAAGAAACTCCTAATGCAGTGTTTCTTAATGTGCATTATCAATGTCCATTGAGCTAAAAGCAAATGAAAACAAAACAAAAGCAATGAGATAATGTAAAAATGAAATTTGGAGCTGATCTGAAGGTAGCTCCTGTTGACCAAATATGGGTCAATGTGGGCATCAAAATGACAGTAATATGATCCATCACATAAAAAAAATCCCCCAGTCTACACGGATGATCAATAAATACATAAATACGTGGAAACTGCTGCTTGGAGCCTGCTCTTATCAGAGCACACACTGAGCACAGAGCGGCCGAGTTCCGGCTCCCGGAACTGCCCTGGCCCAGGGCTAAGGAGCCCGCGGAAACTGCTTCTTGGAGCCTGCTCTTATCAGAGCATACACCGAGCACGGAGCGGCCGAGATCCAGCTCCCGGAACTGCTCTGGCCCAGGGCTAAGGAGCCCGCGGAAACTGCTTCTTGGTCCGGGTCCTGCGGAGGGCCGGTCAGGAATCACCCGTTGCTTTGGTTACCCGGCAAGGGGAACGAAATGCTGCCATTCGCATAGGATACCAACATGGCAGAGATCTGATGTCATCAGAAAGCAGCGGAGGAGAGAACTTCATCAATACCAGCGGCGACAGAAACAGTTGGTCTCCCGGTAGGGAGGGTGAGGCACAGACACCCGAGTCTCTCTCGATTTGTCATTGAGCCAGAGGGGAGGAGCCGGGCCGCCGCCCGCGCCCGGAGCAGGCCCAGCGGCGTGCCTGCGTGGTGGTCGCGTGACGCCAATTGGAGAGGGGGCGGAGTGGAGCCGCCACCCGCGCCTACAAGGTGGGCAGACCCGCGACCCAGTGGTACAAGGGCGTGGTAGGAGGGGCAGGGCAGAGCCGCCGTTCGCGCTTGCAAGGTAAACAGACCTGTGACAGCCGGGCGGGTCAGGCCCAGTGGCCTGCCAGTGTGGTACACATGTCACCCCAACTGGAGTAGGGGCAGAGCAGATCCTTCTCCCACGCCCGGATCAGGCCCTGCCGGTGTGGTGGTCACGTGACCCCAATTGGAGTGGGGGCGGAGCGGAACCGCCACCCGTGCCCGCAGGGTGAGCAGACCAGTGATCAAACTGCAGATCAGACCCAGGGGTCCGCAGGCGTGGTAGGAGGGGCAGGGCAGATCCGCTGCCCGCGCCTCCAAGGTAGGCAGACCTACAACAGACCGGCGGATCAGGCCCAGGAGCCTGCCGGCGTGGTACAAACACCACCCTAATTGGAGTAGTGGCAGAGCAGAGTCGCCGCCCGTGCCAGGAACAGGCCCAGCGTCCTGCAGGCGGGGTAGTCACGACACCCCAATTGGAGTAGGGGCAGAGCAGAGCCTCCACCCGTGCCCGAAAGGTGGGCAGATCTGCGACCGACCAGCGGGACAGGCCCAGTGGCCTGCCGGTACGACAGACACGTCACCCCATTTGGAGTAGGGGCAGAGTAGAGCCGCCGCCCGCGCCTGCAGGGTAGGCAAACCTGCAACCGACCGGCGGATCAGGCCCGGTGGCCTGCCGGCGTGGTACACTCGTCACCCCAATTGGAGTAGGGGCAGAACAGAGCCGCCGCCAGCGCCCAGAACAGGCCCAGTGACCTGCCGGCGTGGTAGCCACGACACCCCAATTGGAATAAGGAGAGAGCAGAGCCGCCGCCCGCACCTGCAGGAAAGATACGCAAGCAGTATGAAAAGACAAGGAAAGAAAGGACCACAAGCAATGCAGGTCAACGCAACTTTAGAAGAGGTAACAGCTGCAGCAGATGGAATGTCAGATAAAGAATTCAGGATATACATGCTTCAGATGATCTGGAGTATCAAGGAAGACATTAAACAGCAAAATCAGACAATGAAAGATCACTTCGACAATGAATTACGCAAACAAATCCAGGAAGCAAAGGATCAACTATACAGGGAGATAGAGGTTATAAAAAACAAACAAACAGAAATCCTAGAAATGCAGGAAGCAATAAACCAACTTAAAAACTCAATGGAGAATACTACCAGCAGAGTAGAACACTTAGAAGATAGAACATCAGACAATGAAGACAAAGTATTTCAACTGGAAAAGAACATAGACAGCTCAGCAAGACTGTTAAGAAACCATGAGCAGAACATCCAAGAAATATGGGATAACATTAAGAGACCAAACTTAAGAGTCATTGGGATACAGGAAGGTACAGAGCTCCAAACCAAAGGAATGAGCAATCTATTCAATGAAATAATACGAGAAAACTTCCCAGACTTGAAGAATGAGACAGAATCCCAAATCCTAGAAGCCTACAGGACGCCGAATGTGCAAAATCATAAGAGATCCACACCTAGACACATTATAATGAAGATGCCCAACATACAGAATAAGGAGAGAATTTTAAAAGCTACAAGAGAAAGGAAGCAGATTACATTTAGGGGTAAGCCAATCAGGATAACAGCTGATCTTTCAACACAGACTCTGAAAGCTAGAAGATCCTGGAATAACATATTTCAAACACTGAAAGAAAATGGGTTCCAACCAAGAATTGTGTATCCAGCGAAATTAAGCTTCAGGATGGAAGATGAAATTAAAACCTTCCACGATAAACAAAAGTTAAAAGAATTTGCAGCTAGAAAACCATCTCTTCAAAACATCCTCGGCAAAACATTACAGGAAGAGGAAATGGAAAATAACAATGAAAACCAACAGTGGGAGGTAGGACAGTAAAGGGGGGGGAAATAATCAAAGAGGAAAACAAACCATGTTTAGTAACAGAAATAAACAAATATGGCTGGAAGAACAACCCATATCTCAATAATAACCCTAAATGTTAATGGCTTAAACTCACCAATTAAGAGACACAGGCTAGTAGAATGGATCACAAAACAAGACCCAACAATATGCTGCCTACAGGAGACGCATTTGATAGGAAAAGACATACATAGGCTGAAGGTGAAAGGTTGGGAAAAATCATATCACTCATATGGACTTCGGAAACAAGCAGGAGTGTCCATACTCATATCAAATAAAATAGATTTCAAGCCAAAGTTAATCAAAAGGGATAAAGAGGGACACTACATACTGCTTAAGGGAACCATACACCAACAAGACATAACAATCATAAATATTTATGCCCCAAACAATGGTGCAGCTATGTTCGTCAAACAAACTCTTCTCAAGTTCAAGAGTCTAATAGACCACCATACCATAATCATGGGAGACTTCAACACACCTCTCTCGCCACTGGACAGATCTTCCAAACAAAAGTTGAATAAGGAAACTATAGAACTCAATAACACTATTAATAACCTAGACCTAATTGACATATATAGAGTATACCACCCAACATCAAGCAGTTACACTTTTTTCTCAGCAGCACATGGATCCTTCTCAAAAATAGATCATATATTATGTCACAGGGCAACTCTTAGACAATATAAAGGAGTAGAGATAATACCATGCATCTTATCTGATCATAATGGAATGAAACTGAAAATCAACGATAAAAGAAGGAAGGAAAAAGCATACATCACTTGGAGAATGAACAATAGGTTACTGAATGATCAATGGGTTATAGAAGACATCAAGGAGGAAATTAAAAAATTCTTAGAGATAAATGAAAACACAGACACAACATATCGGAATCTATGGGACACATTGAAAGCAGTTCTAAGAGGAAAATTCATTGCTTGGAGTTCATTCCTTAAAAAAAGAAAAAACCAACAAATAAATGATCTCATACTTCATCTCAAAATCCTAGAAAAAGAAGAGCAAAACAACAGCAAAAGAAGTAGAAGGCAAGAAATAATTAAAATCAGAGCTGAAATTAATGAAATCGAAACAAAAGAAACAATTGAAAAAATTGACAAAACTAAAAGTTGGTTCTTTGAAAAAATAAACAAAATCGACAGACCCTTAGCCATGCTAGCGAAGAGAAGAAGAGAGAGAACTCAAATTACTAGCATACGGGATGAAAAAGGCAATATCACAACAGACACTTCAGAAATACAGAAGATAATCAAAAACTATTTTGAATCCTTATACTCCAATAAATTAGAAGATAGTGAAGGCATAGATAAATTTCTTAAGTCATATGATCTGCCCAGATTGAGTCAGGAGGATATAGACAACCTAAACAGACCAATATCAATTGAGGAAATAGAAGAAACCATCAAAAGACTACCAACTAAGAAAAGCCCAGGACCGGATGGGTATACAGCAGAATTTTACAAAACCTTTAAAGAAGAACTAATACCAATACTTTTCAAGCTACTTCAGGAAATAGAAAAGGAGGGAGAACTTCCAAATTCATTCTATGAGGCCAACATCACCCTGATACCTAAACCAGACAAAGACACTTCAAAGAAAGAAAACTACAGACCAATATCTCTAATGAACCTAGATGCAAAAATCCTCAATAAAATTCTGGCGAATCGGATACAAAAACATATCAAAAAAATTGTGCACCATGATCAAGTAGGATTCATCCCTGGGATGCAAGGCTGGTTCAATATACGGAAATCAATAAATGTTATTCACCACATCAATAGACTTAAAAATAAGAACCATATGATCATCTCGATAGATGCGGAAAAAGCATTCGACAAAGTACAGCATCCCTTTATGTTCAAAACTCTAGAAAAACTAGGGATAACAGGAACATACCTCAATATTGTAAAAGCAATCTATGCTAAGCCTCAGGCTAGCATCATTCTGAATGGAGAAAAACTGAAGGCATTCCCTCTAAAATCTGGAACAAGACAGGGATGCCCTCTCTCTCCACTTCTGTTCAACATAGTTCTCGAAACACTGGCCAGAGCAATTAGACAGACGAAAGAAATTAAAGGCATCAAAATAGGAAAAGAAGAACTTAAATTATCACTATTTGCAGATGATATGATTCTATACCTAGCAGACCCAAAAGGCTCTACAAAGAAACTATTAGAGCTAATAAATGAATTCAGCAAAGTGGCAGGATATAAAATCAACACGCATAAATCAAAGGCATTCCTGTATATCAGCGACAAATCCTCTGAAATGGAAATGAGGACAACCACTCCATTCACAATATCTTCAAAAAAAATAAAATACTTGGGAATCAACCTAACAAAAGAGGTGAAAGACTTATACAATGAAAACTACAGAACCCTAAAGAGAGAAATAGAAGAAGATCTTAGAAGATGGAAAAATATACCCTGTTCATGGATAGGCAGAACTAACATCATCAAAATGGCGATATTACCAAAAGTTCTCTATAGGTTTAATGCAATGCCAATCAAAATCCCAACGGCATTTCTTGTAGAAATAGAGAAAGCAATCATGAAATTCATATGGAAAAATAAAAGACCCAGAATAGCAAAAACAATGCTAAGCAGGAAGTGTGAATCAGGCGGTATAGCGATACCAGACTTCAAACTATACTACAGAGCAATAGTAACAAAAACAGCATGGTACTGGTACCAAAACAGGCGGGTGGACCAATGGTACAGAATAGAGGACACAGAAACCAATCCACAAAACTACAACTATCTTATATTTGATAAAGGGGCTAAAAGCATGCAATGGAGGAAGGATAGCATCTTCAACAAATGGTGCTGGGAAAACTGGAAATCCATATGCAACAAAATGAAACTGAATCCCTTTCTCTCGCCATGCACAAAAGTTAATTCAAAATGGATCAAGGAGCTTGATATCAAATCAGAGACACGCCGTCTGATAGAAGAAAAAGTTGGCTACGATCTACATACTGTGGGGTCGGGCTCCAAATTCCTCAATAGGACACCCATAGCACAAAAGTTAATAACTAGAATCAACAAATGGGACTTACTCAAACTAAAAAGTTTTTTCTCAGCAAAAGAAACAATAAGAGAGGTAAATAGGGAGCCTACATCCTGGGAACAAATCTTTACTCCTCACACTTCAGATAGAGCCCTAATATCCAGAGTATACAAAGAACTCAAAAAATTAGACAATAAGAGAACAAACAACCCAATCAACAAATGGGCCAAGGACCTGAACAGACACTTCTCAGAGGAGGACATACAATCAATCAACAAGTACATGAAAAAATGCTCACCATCTCTAGCAGTCAGAGAAATGCAAATCAAAACCACCCTAAGATACCATCTCACTCCAGTAAGATTGGCAGCCATTATGAAGTCAAACAACAACAAGTGCTGGCGAGGATGTGGGGAAAAGGGTACACTTGTACATTGCTGGTGGGACTGCAAATTGGTGCAGCCAATTTGGAAAGCAGTATGGAGATTTCTTGGAAAGCTGGGAATGGAGCCACCATTTGACCCAGCTATTCCCCTTCTCGGTCTATTCCCTAAAGACCTAAAAAGAGCATGCTACAGGGACACTGCTACATCGATGTTCATAGCAGCACAATTCACAATAGCAAGACTGTGGAACCAACCTAGATGCCCTTCAATAGACGAATGGATAAAAAAAATGTGGCATTTATACACAATGGAGTATTACTCTGCATTAAAAAATGACAAAATCATAGAATTTGCAGGGAAATGGATGGCATTAGAGCAGATTATGCTAAGTGAAGCTAGCCAATCCCTAAAAAACAAATGCCAAATGTCTTCTTTGATATAAGGAGAGTAACTAAGAACAGAGTAGGGACGAAGAGCATGAGAAGAAGATTAACATTAAACAGGGATGAGAGGTGGGAGGGAAAGGGAGAGAGAAGGGAAATTGCATGGAAATGGAAGGAGACCCTCAGGGTTATACAAAAGTACATACAAGAGGAAGTGAGGGGAAAGGGAAAAATAATACAAAGGGGAGAAATGAATGACAGTAGAGGGGGTAGAGAGCGAAGAGGGGAGGGGAGGGGAGGGGGGATAGTAGAGGATAGGAAAGGCATCAGAACACAACAGACACTAGTATGGCAATATGTAAATCAATGGATGTGTAACTGATGTAATTCTGCAATCTGTATATGGGGTAAAAATGGGAGTTCATAACCCACTTGAATCAAAGTGTGAAATATGATATATCAAGAAATTTGTAATGTTTTGAACAACCAACAATAAAAAATTTAAAAATAAATAAATAAATAAATAAATAAATAAATAAAAAAGAGGAGGTAGGTCTTTCTTAGCAGTACAATGATGACTAATAGAAAGAATAATGAAGTTAGAAAAATCACCACTTTACAACCTTCAGAGAAGAATTACCAGTGGATGCTGAATGGAGTCTGATAAAGAATGCAATTTTTATAGTCTCAAAGTATCGTCCCATATGTTACTCATTGTTTGCAAAAAGAACTTAAGAAATCTTACAGTACTTTAAGCAAATGACAAAATTAGCATTGAAAATAAAAGGCAAACAAACACATGCGTCTGTGGATGTGACACCCTGAGACAGACACAAAATCAATTACATTGTATTCCACCCAAAATACATAATTCAATTGTAAAATATCAAAGAAACACAAATGGAGTCCATAAAACAATAGAATTTTTTTCTTGAGGATTCCAATGCTATAAAGAACGCCAAAGAAAGACTGAGTAATAATTTCAGGTTAAAGAAAATATCTACATGCAGTATATGAAAAGGATCCTGTACTAGGAAAAAATTGCTATACAGGATATTACTGGGATAATTAAGAAACTGGATATATGGACTGAAGATTGTATAAAGTATTATATCCATGTTAAATTTCCTGAACTTGATAAGTGTATAATGAATATGAGTATATTCTTATTCTTAGGAAACATAAACTGAAGCATCAAGGCATGATTTATGCAACCTTCTCTAAAACAGTTCAGAAAAAGTGATGTCTGTGTCTATAAAGAGAAAATAATAAAGTGAAGTAGCAAAAATGTTAAAAATTGGTTAAGCTAGGTAAAAGGTATATAAGAGTTATTTCTATTGCTCATATGATTGTTATGTAACTAGAATCCTCCTGGCTATGGAATCTAGGCATATGAATATGAAAAACCCCATGTTTGAGTTAGTGCACTCAGGTCAAGAACTGCTACCCATTACTAAGGAAACAGCATTATAAGAGTAGTAAGAAACCTGTTAAGGAAAATATCAAAACATTAAGTAAGAATTATTTTTGATAAGAATTTTTTATTTTGAAGAACAGAGAAAATATTTTTAAACAAATAGGAAAAAAACATCCTTAGAATTCTTGTGTACGTGTAGAATTCCTAGCTGTTCTGGGCATAGTGGTATACACCTGTAATCCCAGCGGCACAGGAGATTGAGGTAGGAGGATCATAAATTCAAAGCCTGCCTCAAGCAACTTAGCAAGACCCTGTCTCAAAAATAAATAAATAAATAAATAAATAAATAAGATCGGGGATTCGGCTCAGTGGTAAAGTTCCTCTAGGTTCAATCCTTGGTGGTAATAATAATAATAATAATAATAATAATAATAGAATTCCTAGCTGCATTCCCTTCTTTTGTATATAATAGTATGTATATAATGTTTATTTACATAGTATTTAGTACTATAAATAGTAACAAATATTATTTTTGTGCTATAAACCATTTATCTAATACTCTGAACCATATACTCCTAAATATTTTACATATTGTCTCATTTTAACCCTCACAACAATCTTAATAGGTAGGTAATATTATCTTAACCCAAAGAGGATAAGCAAATTTGTCTGAGATCTCATAGCTGGAAAATGGAAGATCTAAGAGTCAAACTCAGCCCAGACCTTTTATTTCTAACCAGCAAATCATATGTCCAGAGCTATTAGAGCCCATTAATTGTCAAAGACATTCTACCATCTGTCTCTTCATCACTGGTGCTCATCTCATTTACCTGTCACTGCTTATTATCTCTACTGTTGCTCCCAGCTGCAACTGCTCTTTCAGGCTAATGTACTTAAGAAAGCCACAAACTTTGATATGAAAAAAGATCTGGATCAAACTCTAATACAGAATATGATTAGTTATAATATCTCCTTAATTTTTTCATTAGTAAAATAATAGATAATAATTCTTATCCCATGGAACTTAAGATAACATTTAGAGAACTTAATCCATAGTAGGTAGTTTACAATAAAAGTAGTTTTACATACATTTTCTTCCAGACTCTTTAAATGATAACTTTTATTTTTATTCCATTTAATCTCATTATTTTGGATTGAATTACCTAATTAGTCATAATCCTGTTCCTAAATTTCATGAATTTAGGACCTATGAAATTTGGAGAGATGCCACTGACTTTTGCTAAGAAAAAAAAAGTAAATATAAAAAGTAAGTTGAAGTTAACTTTGCTTGGATTGATACATTATATATAAAAACAGAGTATGGCAAGTAAGGTAAATAATTGAGTCATCAGTCAGTGATAACAGGTGCCACTTTGGAAGTTAGGTGCTTTCATAATTTTAAATCACTATCAATATGCTTTCAGAAGAAACTCTAAGAGTTCATTGGAAAACTCAATGAGCCAAAAAGTCCTTTTGGAAGTACCACAAAATACACCTTCCAATTAATAAGAAGTTGTTTACAATACAAATTTTAGTAACACCTTTCCATCCCCAGTAATTTAAATTATGAAGTGTTTTGTGGATAGCAGGTTAACTTTTTAGACTTTCTAAATCAATTTATCAATTGGTGAGATTGGTATTTGCAGGCACATTTCTTGATAATTGTACAATATTTATTCAAACATATGTCTATTAAGATAATTTTGGAACTCATTTATTATATTGTACTTTTATTCATTTTATTATAGTTCATTGTTACAAGAAAATTTAAATATATAATATACAAAAATATAAGTATAAAATGTAACAATATATATATATATATATATATATATATATATATATATATATATGCCTATATGTATATACACAACCCTTCCTTTGTACCATTCATGGTAACTACTTGTTAGTAATTACCATGAAACACACAAAGTAAGACCACACTGCCAACATGCACTAGTTTTAGTTAACAGGGCACCATGGAAATGAGGACTGCCTATTAAGTACTAAGATGAGGAGCTGATGCCACACAAAAGTGGATAAATGCAGTATAAAACCTAGTGTCTTGAACATATAAACTGCTCATCAAATATTTGTTGACTGAATGAATGATAAACATTGATTTAAAAACTGAATTAGATGAATCAGGACCTAAAGCTCACAGCTTTTCCAAAATTAAAATCATAGATATATAAGACATAAAAACTATAAATTAAAAAAAATACATAGGGGAAATCTTTAAGATCTAAGGCTATGCAAGGAGTTCTTGTCATTAAAGCATGATATATAAAAGAAAAATTAACAAAGTTAATAAAATAAAATAAATAAATAAAAAATAAAAATTAATAAAGCTATTTGAAAGCTCTTATTTAAAAGATAAAAGCATGACCTAGGGAATGGAGTTGTGGCTCAGTGATAGAGCACTTGACTGGTATGTGTAAGGCCCTGGGTTCCATCTCAGCACTGCATAAAAATAAATAAATAAATAAATGATTCATTGACAACTAAAAAAAAAATTTTTTTAAAAAGCATAACCTAATGAACTGAGAGAAAATATTCACAAACCACTCATTTGACAAAAGACTAGTAGAGAAAATTAAAACAATTCTCAAAACTCAACAGTAACAAAAAAAAAATCCAATTTAAAAATGCCCAAAAGACATTATTTAACCAAAAACATACACCGGCAGTGAATAAGCACATAAGGTGTTCAATATTATTAGCCAAGAAAAAGATTGATAACAGTTAAAAAAGTATAGCATGAAGGACTTCTGGGATAACATAACTGTTCAGTACCTGACTGTGGAGTTAGTCTGCATGAACCTGCACAGAACTTCTTACACACATATCCATTGTGAATCTGAAAAGACTGGTGGACTGTACCACTGTCAATATCCTCCTTGATAGTATATTATAGTTTTGCAAAATGTTACTGGGGAAATAAGGTAAAATGTAAAAGGAATCTGTATATTTCTTGCCATCGCATATGTATCCAAAATTATCTTCAGAGAGAGAAGGTGGGAGGACTGAACTGTACATTTAAAATGGGTGAATTTTATAGTATGTAAATGATAACAAAATTGTTTTTCAAAAGGAATTAGGAACTTTCATGAATGCTCTGAAAGAAGTGACCAGGGACACAGCAAATTTGGTGTGATTTGACAAACAGTAACTATTTTAGACTTTAGGAAATTAAGCTAATTTTTAAAAATTTTAGTCTATGAATTATCTGACTCTGTCAAATTTACTATATAGATCAAAGAAGACACAATCAAGTAGTATAAATACTTAACAATACAAATCCTAAAATGATGTTTGACTATTATAATTGTGTTGTGATATCAATAAAAAAGATTATTTTTTGTGTCTCTTAGTTAGTCTATGAAAAAGAAAATGTAGGGCTAGAAATATATAGCTCAGTGGCAGAGCACTTATCTAGCATGCATGTCTGAGACCTTGGGTTCAATCTCCAACAACACACACACACAAAACAAAAACAAAAAGACAATGTAAATGCAAAATACATTAGAAAATCAGTATAACTTCTCATTTAAAATTACATAAAGTAGTGTGTTAATTTAGACCACTTTAAATAGTAACTCTCTAATATATGTGAAAATAATGATTTATTTATTAATATTTTTAAAATGTTTTATTTAAATCTTTTATATTCGTGTACATCATTTTTTCTATTAAAATAATAGTAAAACTAATAGTAATACTTTTATTAAACATTGACCAAATTCTTAACAGAAGAATCAATTTAAAAAAATCTAATTGGAAGTATGTAGGTCTTTTTGGTTTTCTTTAAATTCATTTAGTTTTATTATGCTGAAATTGGAGAATAGACTCTAACGTCTGCTACAGAGAAAAGCATAGAGGTTTTCTTGACACTGCTATTGTAGAGGGTGAATTTAAAGCTACAATTATGCCATAACTTGACCTAAGGTATTTCAAACAACGTTATGAGCTTCTGTTTGCTATACAATAGGGGAAATCACTCCTATCTATTTTACAGGATTGCTATGACCCTTCAGTAAGATAATGTATATAAAAGTACTTTTTAATTGGTAAAGCAGTATGTAATTCCTAGTTTAATTTCTTTAATGAAAAATCTGAGAAACAGCTGATTTTGGATGTAGTTTTCTCATTAAAAAAAGAATTATGGTCTTAGTCTAAACAAGTATGTGGTAGCATAGCATAAAGGAACTTCTACCTAGAAAGTAGTACAAGTTAAAGATTAATTGCCAGCAACTATACCAGTTACTAATTTATAAGAACTATGATAGTTTTCTGTACTGCTTACTTCTAGTAAATGGCAACAATCCTAAAACAGGTAGTACATTTTATTGTATGACGTGTTTTCAAAAGAGTCTTTCCACAAAAGAATAAGATGAAAATAACTTCATTAATAGTTGTATATCTAATATAAAGCAATGTGTAAAATATTAGTAGGTTTAATCAAAATATTTACATGTAACATGTTAAATAATAAAGCATTATTCATATTTAAGAAGGGTAGGTGTACTAATGCTTTTAGTAATTTGATGGCAGTGAGCATTCAAAGGGTATATGCTATGAAGACAACTGTATGTAATGAAGAAGAATGGTTCATATATACCATGCAGGATATAAAATCTTCCTATTGGAAACTGAGAAGAAAAAAGGCTGAAGGTCTCAAAAAGCACTCTCATTAAATACTCTTGTTTGAGGCAAACCAGTTCCATCAAGCACCTTTGGAAAAACAGTGTTATACCATTTAGGTAATGACTGATAGAGCCTCATTTAAATACTCATTATAATTTTCTTCAACATTTCTTTGGCATCCAAATAGTGAAATTTGTAAAGACTTCTATCTCAGACAAAGATCTAAAATGTGTAAAAACAGTAATCTCTAAAATACACATTTCAATTTTAAAGATAAGGAATTTCATTTATATGTCCCAATATTTTTCAAGAAGAAAGCAACAATTTAATTTTTGGTAACTTAGGTTTAAAAATATTTAAGTGGTATCAAGTGATATTATTCAATGGCCTATTAATGTTGAGAGAATCTGTGAGAAAATATTTTGAGACATTTATAATCAAATTGGCAGCCCATTTATTTCTCTACTTTCAAAAGAAAAGACCACCAAAGTAGTTTACAATAGAGTGGGTAGAGAAATTTTAAAAAGAAAAGAAAAAAAACCTGATAACCAATCACACTCCTAAAATTTAAGGGCAACAATTGTAGAGGAATGAAAGAAGGGTAAATCCACAAGGAGGTCTTTCTAAGGAGAAAAGGGAAATAGCTAAGTACTAAGAGGTCACAAGGTACATTAAACACATAAAAAAGGCCCCCACTCATTAAATTTAAAGATGTGGTCCTGCAAGAGCAGTTTTGCTTACTAAAAGGCATACCATTTGTAGGATTTGTTTTAATTCAAGAAGATTTACAATATAACTTTGTTTTCTGAAGTTTTTTTCCTGTTCTTTAATTTCATTCTATAATGAGTGTTACCAAAATGGTAACTAAATAAACATAAAAATTAAGATGTATTGTTTAAATCCTAAACAGAAATCTGAGAATTTTAGGCTTATTTTAATTTCATTAACTTGTTTTGAAAGAAATGTACTATCATCTGTGTTAACTTGTAGATAAAATAAAATTATCACACTTTTTACCAGTATTACCTTTAATTATACTGGTTCTTATTGCACTATCATTCACTTAGAACAATTGTAATCAGCAGCAGCCATGACAGTATATCCCAACTATCCAACTCACCTCCTCAGTGTACATCAAACTCTCATGCCCACTAACTATAATAGCTATTCATATGAGCACTGTGGAATTAAAAAACAAAACAAAAATCATAATTCTCATAGAACTTATTTTTTTTTACAGAAAAACAAGGTATTAAATTTTGAGAGTAGCCTGAAATAACAGGAAAGTCAGAAATGTGATTTCACATTTAATAGTGAAAAGAAACCAATATAAAACATGGATTTTATTCAGACTGTTTCTTTAGTTAGATGTGAGAATTGGGGAAAATATTTAAATTTTGAAAACCCCAACTCCTTACCTGTAAAACAAAGGTTTTGAACTTGATCATCTCCAAAGTCTCTCTTAGCAATAAAATTCTAGGGTTCCAAGAGCAATTAGGCCACAAAAAGAAATAAAAGAGATATCCAAGCTGGAAAGAAAGAAGTAAACTTATCTCTGTTTACAGATGATTTGATCTTATATGTAGAAAACCATAAGAATTCTGGAAAAAAAAACTTATACATGAATTCAGCAAAGTACAAGAAAATAAAATCAACACACAAAAATCACTTGTATTTCTACGTACTACCAATGAACAAATTGAAAGGGAAATTAAGAAAAAAATTCCATTTACAATAGCAACAAAAAGAATACAATACTTAGGAATTAGCTTAACCAAGCAGATGAAAGCATTTTACAATGAAAGGTACAATGAAAGATACAATGAAAGAAATGAAATAAGTCACAAATAAATAGAAACACATTCATATTCATGGATTGGAAGACTTAATATTGTTAAGATGTCAATACTACTTTAAAACAAGTGAAATAAGCCAGTCATAAAAAGACAAGTAATGATCCTGCTTATATGAGGTATCTAGAGTAGTAAAAATCACATATATAAAAAATAGAATGGTAATTGCCAGGGACTGGGGGTGGGATGGGAATGGGTTGTTGAATGTGTATAGATTTTCTGTTTTACCAGATGAAAGGAATTATGAAGCTGGAGGATGATGATTGTAGGCACAACATTATGAATGTATTTAATTAAAATGATTGAGGATGAAGTTTATGTTATATGTATTTTAACCATACTGGAAAAACTGGAAAAATAATTCTATGCTCCTATAAAAATAAAATGTTGTGAAAAAAACCCTAAAAATATATAAAATGAATAAGTAACAGAGATGGGTATATGTGTCTATGTCTTTAGCATTCATCCTTCCTATTTCTTTTCCCCCTGTCTTCCTGACTTCTAGGATTCACTGCTCAGTATGAGCCGATAGGGGCTCTCCAAGCTTGGTTTTCTTGCTAAAACCTGGTTCTTTCATTTAAAAAATAAAGAGAGAGGGGGGGGGGGAATGAGAAAATATATATATATACACACACACATATACATATACATATATATGAAAAGAGACCAATACATATATACCTACACACACACACACACACACACATAACTAGGGATTAAACTGAATGTAGGATCTACATTCCTAGTTCTTTATAAAATTTTTCTGTTTTGATTTTGTGATAGGGCCTTGCTAAATTGCTGAGTTTGGCCTCAAATTTGTGATCCTGTCTCAGCCTCCTGAATCCCTAGGATTATAAGTGTGTACCACCATGCCTGTCTTCTTCATTCAAATAGTTTATGAAATCCTATATATTCTATTCTTGAAGAATACACAAACCACTAACTGCAGATCTAACCTACCTAAATCTGCTGCCTAAACTTAAAACCACATCTTTTTCTATCTCTATATAACTAAAATACTTTGCCCCAAATATGATATAAATTTACTCAAGTTAATAAAAGATGTTTTAGTTTATTATAAAATGTTTGTCAAGAAATTTGTCAGAAAAACAAAACATTGAGAGAAAACAAAACAGGAAACAAATTTCCATAAATAGATGTATTCATTAAAAAGTTTTAAAAATATTACATAATAGTCCAATGAAAAAGCAACATGAGTTACATGTAAATTTTTTACACTTCAGTACTAATGATTTTGATGCATTATTGTGACTAGAAGAGCCTCTGTTTCCAAATCTGCATATAGATGTAGAAAACATTATATACTTTTATATGAGTGGTTGTTTATAAAGTCATAAATTTGAAAATATTCAAAAGCATTGTGAGCAAAGAAAAGAGGAATGTTTTGGTAATTCAATGTTATATATATAGTGTGAAATAAAGAACATATTTTTAATCTAGCAAAAACATAGTAAAAACACAAAACTGATCCTCACTAAACTGATCATATGTTAAAAAATTATGATGAACATTTTGGATTACCTGGAAGTTATTACTGTAAAATATTTTTTTGGATGGAAACATTTAAACTGTACTATTTTCTCAAGATTCTGTTTAAAATGGTGCAGGCATCTAAAGGACCCAACATTGTATCTGTAAAGTGACTTCAACCTACTATAAATAAATTACGTTAACCTGATAGAGAGCAAAGATTTAAAAGCCAAATTTATAATCTGCAAATTGCCATATTCAAATTGGTGGTAAGCACATGAGGTTTGAGAGATAAAAAATAATATTTTACTAACAGATAAGAATTTACAATATCCTTCAAACCTGGAGAAAGCATAATCAATCTGACATTGGGTCATAGCCAAAAGGTGGACATAATAAAGTCTGAAGCCTGTATCTTTCATTTCCAACAAACTTATATGATTTACTAACAAATTGTGCTTGGGATGCTATGTGCAGCCCCATAACACAGGAAGAGGGTGATACCTGCCACCTAAAGACACTTAAAACATCCAAAATGCATTTTCTTTTTTTTTTTTTTGGAAGGGGGGTTCTAGGGATTGAATACAGGGTCTCACTCATGCTGGCAAAGAGTTCTACCACTAAACTCTATCCACAGCTCTTTTCATTTTTTTAAACAGTCTCCCTAAATTGTAATCCTCCTGCCTCAGCCTCTGAATTAGCTAGCATTAAAGGCATGAGCCACTATACCTGGCTGAAATAAATTTCTAAGACAAACCTCTCCCAATACAAAGGCTGACAGTGATCAACATTCTCTCTATATTTATTCCTAGCCCCTTCCTGATCCCTTACGACCTTAAAAGCCATCTTTGCTCATGTTTATTTTGAGCCAATTTCAACCATACAAAAAGGGCAGTGGATAAGAAACACACACTCTCCTGTAGGTATATGCTCTGCTTATGTAGACCCTAAACACAAAGATCCTCTCACACATATCATCTCTCAAAGTATTCCAAGAAAAATATAAAGTATGCCTCTTTAGATAATTAGTATGAAAAAAGATAAAAACTTTTTCCAAGAGAGATAATATTAGTACAACTTTGTTTATTTCTTTACAATCTGAAATTTTCCTTGTCAGACTGCATTTCTATTAGACACATTTTTGCTCAGTTATTCTTATCTATTAATTCCTGAAAGTTACCAGCCAGGGTATCTATGTCAGGCAGTCTATAAAAGGGCACCCAGTGATCCCTGTCTTAGGGATTCATGTACTTATGTAATCCCTTCCCTCTCCATTTTGGGTTGTACTTAATGGCTCACTCCTAACAAATCAAAATGTAAATAGTGACGGAATATCACTTCTGAGATTAGGTTATAAAAGACCACAACCTTCTGTTTTGGATGCTCTCTCTATTGTTTACTCTGGGGGAAGCCAGCTGCCACATTATGTGAGGCAGCCTTTTGAAGACATTCATGAAGTGGGGAACTTAGATTTGCCAAGATCCACATACATGCACTTGGAAGTGGAGTCTTCTTCACCTCAGAGGAGCCTTCAGATGAGATCATAACCCCTAATTACAGCTTGATGGAACCTCATAAAACAACCTGAGCCAGAGGCTCTCTGTTAAGCTGTGCCCTAATTCCTGAGGCACAGAAACTGAGATAATGGATGTTTGTTGTTTTAAGCTGGGGTAAATAAGGGTCATAGTTTGTTACTCAGCAATAGATAACAAAGTACCTCATCAAAAAAATTGTCAGGTTAACTAGACAAAAATGAAATTTTATGAATCAACCTGAAAAATACAACAAAACCTGTTTATTCTTCATTCTGAAACCTGACATATTTGTAAGTCATTTTTATGGAGGGGTGATCTCTTATCTTAGAAATATAGTTACCACACTCCAAACATTAAAAGAGAAAGAAATGCTGAGATGGAAAACAAATTGGCTTCACGGGCAATAAAAGGTCAGGATTAATTAACCCAGGGAGAAACACCTAGAATCCTTAAAAATAAAAACTATAGTTGTAAAACAAGTAGACTCAATTATTAGACACACAGAACCTAAAATAAAACCAAAAAAGTCAAATGACAGAGAATTGAGATTCTTTTGTGTAATTTTGTCCAATTAATAATATTCATTATGCATCATGTGAGAGATTAGAGCCCAGTTACAACGAAACAAAAAAAGACGAATTAAAACCTTAACAAATTTTATACCAAAATTTGCTTGTTGTAACGTCAACTGCATTTGCATTCATAAAAGAACTAAAAAAATGTGGTAAGGCACCCAAATAACACCTAAAAGCAACACTTGGGCTTAAATAAAGTAACCCTTGCTGTTTCTCGGTTTTATTTCGAAATGAGGCTGGGTCACCAACTGGGGTCCCAAGCTGACCTATACCCCAATGGCCTAGAAACAGAAGGAACGCCCATTCCCGCCTCATGGCACTGATTCTTCACTTTAATAAGCCACAACTGCTGTCACTCAAGATACATTACACTGTCATTGGTCGTAAACTCTTACAGATCGGCCAATTTCTGCCAACTGGCAAGCACTGGCTGTCTTTATTTCCGTGAAGAAAAGTGAGGGTAAACAGGCAAAAGAGATAAATAGATATAAAATATCTAGGCTGACGCTAGTACCTGAGCGACCTGCGATCTCCACCGCCGCCGCGACGAATCGACCTCTGGGCGGGGGCTTTAAGCCAAAAAGAAAATGGCTCAGCCAGGAACTGATGCCCAGGCCATGGAGAAGTGTGTCCAAACTTTACTAGTTCACGCCGGTGAAGATGACGGCGGCGAGAGTATCAGAAACAGCCCTACACCCGTGTGAACTCGGAACACCTCAAGCTGCAGGAGCCAGAGCTGCCGACTGTCCCAGTTTTGACGTTTCCTATTGTTGCCGGAAGTGACGTTCGGGTTCTGACCCTTAAAGAAGAAGCACTTTAATTCCCGTTGTTTACGATTCGCTACAGATTCCTTGTTTCTCGCTTCTTAGTCCGAGCTATTCTGACCTTTTAAATTATACTGATTAATAATCTGCAACTTAGTATCGCCCTGGCCGTTGAGGAGGCTTTCTGCCAGAGTCAAGTCACCTCAGAGTCTGGACGAACGGACCATGGAATCTGCAGCGAGGAATCCTAGAGCGCCAAAGAGCCCGCCGCTTTGAAGATCTTGCCGCGGTGCGCGGCGGGCTCGAACTTGTTCTTCCAACACAAACGGTCGGCGCGAGAAGCGCGCTGGGGCTCCAGCTCTGGCCTTGAGGGAGTACCTGCTGGAGACTAGTTCAGGTGATGGGCTCCGGTTACAGATGCCCTTTCTCCCCTTCTTGTCGTGCTGGGCTAGAGGTCTTCTTTGCTCGGGGGCTGCCGGGTGAGCCCCAGGGAGCCTGCGGGGCTGCGCACTAGTTTGGACAGAGTCGCCTCTCTCTGCTTTCCTCACCGAGACCCCGGGTGGAGGCGAAAGAGCAGGTCTGTCTCTTCACCCTTTTAACTTAAATTACGGAAGGGGAATCCCGAATGTGCCTTGCGTGTATACCCGCCTGGTGTATGCTTTTAATAGCGACGAGGTAGAAAATATCGTAGCTGCTTAATCAGATTTAAGCTGTGGCTTAGGATAGAGAAGTTACAGTCTTGGGATCAGTGTAAGGGATGGATTCCTAGTGGATACTCTGAGCTGAGGATACATCGGGCTCCTCTAAAATACTGATGGGAAGGAAGAGTTGAAAGTAGTTGGCTTTTCCTTGCTTGCGTTTTCCAGGTGTTTAAAATATTTCTCCATCATAAGAATTACAGATTTTCCTCTCACTGTAAAAAGAACTGTCTTGAATTTTAATTCTTTTTTTATATTCTGTAATTGGGGTGTCGTAGAATATTTTTCCAGAATTATTCGCAAACCTTTACACAGTTATTCCCTTTCCCCCCAGTTTCCTCAATGCTTTCCCTTCCTCAAACTTTTCTCCATATCACTTAGAACAGTGTTTCCTTAATATCTTTTGTGGAAATTTTCACAAATTTAATTTTTTCTCATCTTTATTCCTCTTGTTTTTGACGCATGGTTTTTAGATAATATAAATCGTTGGATCTATGCCACAAACTCTTTAACCATCCACACTAATGTATACAATTTAGTTGTTTGATTCTAACAAAAATCACTTTGAGTCCTGTGACATCCCATTGGGAGGCATCATTTTAATGATCTTAAACTGCTAGGTATTGAGCTACATTAAAAATCTTAAATATTTTACTTAATAGTATATTTTACTTAATAGTATATATTGTTTTATCCCTTTCTCATCAATTCTCTCGGACAGATTTGACTTGTAGACAGAACTCTAGGGGAAGCTAGCCAGCAATATTGAGACCTTAATGACTGAATCTGTGCTACAAGCTGAGTATTGCCTCCTTTGAATTTTCTTTGACAAGGGTAATCAGGTGAAAATGTTAATCACATTTTTTAAAGTAAAAAATTAATTTTCGTTTCCAAAAGTACTCTGTTAAAATATGCATAAGTAATAGATTAGCTTCTTTTAATATCTTAATTTTAGTGTTTTCTCTCCCCCCCCCTTTTTTTAGCAAAGCCCTTCATGGAAATGTACAGCAGGAGCTGTAAATTTTTTCTGTAATACTCAAATTTTTTTAATTTCTTCATTTTTACTATTCTGTCTTATCACTTATCTCCTTCACCTACAGATCCAAGCTGTACTTGTATCTTACTCTTCTTCAAAATATGTATTCTACTGGTACTGAAGAGGATGTGTTCCAGGGACATACTTTGTTGTCAGAAATTCCATTACCAGAGGTAGAAATAATGTAAGAGACATGGAAATGTGTTTCAGGACTTCAGAAAAAGGAAAGATACCACAAAATTGCATGTACTGGGATGATTAGATATACATTTGGAGGGACTAAACGAAATCTGTGGGAGAGATACCTTTTACATTAAAGTTAGAGAATGTCTTTCAGTAAGAAAGTACCTGAGAAGAATTTTACGAAGTTAGATAGGTCTGGAACTTGAAAGAGTTTCAGACATATGAAATTGTTCAGTGGCAGAATCCAAGAATTTTTTTTTTTTTTTTTGGCAGTTACAACCAGATTAGTTTCCATTTCATTTTTTTCTCAGCTAAATAAAGGCTGATCTTGGGAAAACTGTTTCCATATGTCCATCTACACCCATGCCTCCTATAAGATGTTAGCTAAAGCTTACCTTCTTGACCAGTATTTTGTATAATTTGATTTTGAGATTGGTTATTTCCCATTTGACTACGACCCAAATTCCCTTTGCCTACAAATGTAAATTTGTTTAGGTGGTATAATTGAGTGGCTGAAAATAGTGACTGAAGTGATCATGGAAGAATGGTAAACATTTATTCAAGAACCTATTCTTCACCATGTTGCTAAAGGAGAACAGGCTAAAAATAGGACAGTAGTTTTCCTCAAGAGAGGGAATAGTTGCTCTACCCTGGAGAAATGGCTACAGAAATGGGTGGCAAGGGTCTTAACATAGAAAGCTTACTAAATTTAGGATTTTGCAAATTGGTAGCCTTAATACCTCTTTATGTATAGATTCAGACAAGGTGTGTAAGGGAATGATTTATATTCTGATTGCTACTGAAATACAGACTAGGGGGGAAAGATCATAACAACTACTTCACCTAATTTATGAATTATTCTGTTTTGTTTTGTTTTTAATGTCAATGACTTCATTTTAAAGGAGCTTCATTCTCAGAAGATTCATTACTCAAGGTATTGTTATGTATTATTTTCCTTTTATGAAGTGTCAATGAATAGTTGTAGATATTTTTAAATATGTTTTTGAATTTTGCCTTATTGATTAAATTTGTGATTCAAAACCTGTTTATCTCCATCATGCAAAAGTTCTTAACAAATTGTCTATGTGTTTATTTTATGAACCTCCTTTGGAAACAACCTCCTTTGGGAATTTTGTAGTCCATTCAGTAAAATGAGTCATTTAGAAATAAGTTTCATGGTATTATTTTGGGAGAGGGGATTTTTTAAAATATGATCTTTTATAAAAAATCTCAAAGATCATGCATGTTTGTATGTTTGGGTGTTTCTGTTATGTACATTTTTCAGAGTCACTTCTCTTTCATAGATCCCTATGTACATCAGCTTTAGAAGATATCAACAATAAATTTTACAAAGTAATTGTACTGATTTACTTTTTTCACCTAATTGTGTTAAGATTTCACATGCACTACTGACTCATATTTTGGATTTACTTCATAATTTCCTAAGGATTAATGAGATTGAGTATCTTTTTACATGTTAGGTCTTATAGTTTTTGCTGTGATCTCTTGCCCATTTTTCTATTGAGCATCTTTTTTTTTCTCCCCTTATTGTTTTGTAGATTTTTTTTACATGTTCTACATAAGATTATTTTTGTTGGTTATATGTATTGCCAGCATCATCGTCCATTCAATGACCTTTCAGAGTATCTTTTGATGAACAGAAGTTACTAATTTTAATGTGGTTCATTTTATCAGTCATAAGACATCTTTCTCTTCCTGAGATCCTGAAGATATTCTCCTCTGTGATCTTCACAAAGCCTGGTTGTTTGGCCTTTGTATATTGTTCATTATAAGATTTTCTTTATTTCTTTCAAGTTTGGATTATATTAATTGTATTTTATTGAAGTTAGATCTTCAATAAACCCTTTGTGAAGGTTGTAATATAGATTTCAAGATTTATGTGGATATTTAGTTGATGTATTACCATTGGAAAAGACTATAGTTTTTTCACTGCTACTCACTATTGTCACTATTATCAATATATATGCTGGTTTTGGACTTGGTTTTGTGTCATTATTCTGTTTGTACATCTTTTCATGAATTCCAAATTTAATTTCATAAAACATTTTCATAATGAATGATTTAAGTCCTCCAATTTTGATCTTCAAGATTTCTTAGTTATCCTTTAGCTTTTACATTTCTGTATAAATTTTAGTCAGCTTGTCAATTTCCACCCTCAAAAACCTGTTTTGTGTGTGTGTGTGTTTGTTTAGTGGTAGTAGGAAAGCATTGTTTTAGTCAGATTTTTTGCTTTTGTGACTAAAGGATCTGACCAGAACAATTTTAGGAGGAAAAGTTTATTTGAGGGCTTAGGGTTTCAGAGGTCTTAGTCCATAGAAGGCTGGCTCCATTCCTTTGGGCTTCAGGTGAGGCTGAACATCATGGTAGAAGAGTGTGGCAAAGGGAGGCAACTCACATGGCAATCAGAAAGCAGAGAGAGCCTCCCCTTGTCAGGTAAAAACATATACCCCATAGCCAAGCCCCCAATGAATCACTTCTTCCAGCCACACCCCACCTGCCTCCAGTTACCACTCAGTTAATTCCATCAGGGATTAATTCACTGATTAGGTTAAGGCTATGGCCCAATCATTTCTCTTCCAAAGCTTATATTGTCTTGCATGTGAGCTTTTGGGGAACACCACATCTGAACATTAACAGGGATGCATTGAATTTATGTATCAATAATCTATTGAGTCAATCTTTGATCAAAATGTTGCCTCTTCTCTAGATCTTCTTCAATGCATGTCAATAAAGTTTTATAGTTTTGTTTTGAGATCCCTCCATCTTTTCCAGATTTATTCATGTTTGATATTTATTGAGGCTATAGAGAATTATTGATAGATGTCATTTAAAAACATTTTCTATTATTTGAGGGATACAGAGACATGCAATTGAGTTTGTGTATTGGCCGAGTATTCAGCAAACTTGCTAAATTTACTTATTATTTCTTTTGGATTTTTTCACATGCAGTTTATTCAGTGTGATGTCAAACAATAATGACATTTTTATTTCTTACTTTTTAATATTTTTTCCTTCTTATATTTTTGTACTATCTAGGAGTTCCAGTTTAATGTTGAAAAAAAGTGATGACAGTAAATATGCATGCCTCTACCCAATCTCGGAAGAAAACTTGGTATTTCATCATTGAATACAATGTTTGTAGTAGATCTCCCCCACCTCACTCCACCTCTTTTTTTTTTTTTTTGTACTGGAGATTGAACTCAGTGGTGCTCTACCACTAAGCTACATCCTCAGACCTTTTTTATTTTTTGATACAGGATCTCACCAAGTTGCTAAGGGTCTTGCTAAAATTCTGAGACTTGCCAACCTCCTGCCTCAGCCACCCAGGTCACTAGGATTACAAACATGAATCACAGCACCCAGCTGCAGTAGATTTTTTTTTTTTTTTTTGGTAGATATCCTTAATCAAATGCAGGCAATTCCCCTCAATTACTAATGTTCTAAGAATTATAAATAAATGTCGGATATTTTCATATACCTATTGTTCATTATAAGATTTTCTTTATTTCTTTCATGTTTGGGTTATATTGATTGTATTTTGTCTTGTACTTGGGTTATAATTCAATAGTTACGAATTTTGGTGCTCCAGTTGTTTCAGTTTGTAACCATTAGGAACTCTTTGTTGGCTCCTATGTCCCTTTGACATAACCCTTCAAAATTTTCTTTGTAGAGTGTTTTGTTTTTTTTTTAAAGAGAGAGTGAGAGAGAGAGAGGGAGAGAGAGAGAGAATTTTTAACATTTATTTTTTTAGTTTTCGGCGGACACAACATCTTTGTTTGTATGTGGTGCTGAGGATCGAACCCAGGCCACACGCATGCCAGGCGAGCGTGCTACCACTTGAGCCACATCCCCAGCCCTGTAGAGTGTTTTTGTATGTCCTGAAAACTACATAATGCTTCAGTTCATCTTCTATATTTCCTACCCCAGTCCTAGAATTGAACATTTCTTCAAGGAGCCCTGATTTCTTGTATTGTAGACATCAAGATCTAGATGCTAGTTTGCCAAAGGATTGCTATGCTTGTTGCTGAAGGATGTTACTTCAAGAAACTTTCACTTGACAGAGAAACAAAATATTTGTGTATATATTGAGCACTACACAGGTTAAATATCTCTTATCCAAAATGTTTGAGGATCATAGTGTTTTAAATTTTGGAGTTTTTCAGATTTTGGAGTATTTGCATAGGGTATTGGTCAAGCATCTCTAATCAAAAAATCTGTGATTTGAAATGCTGAGAATCTGAAACTTTTTGCATATAGACATGATGATCTAAAAGCTTCAGGTTTGAGGAGTGTTTTGGATTTGGGGTTTTGGCTTAAGATTGTTCCAGGTGTGTGCACATATCAATAAATCTTTCTATTTGAAATGATTGGTATCAATATTACGGTAAACATGTTGATACTGATGTTTCTAACTATAATCAGTTAACACATAGAGCTAATTCTAGTGTACTCCACTTACCTGTAAAATTCCTCTTAAACCTGGTTCCCATTATGCAATCATCAATATACCTAATTTTAAACTTCAATATATCTCTTTAAGAGTATCAGAATTTTTATCTCATATGCATGTAGGCAAAAACTCTATGAACCAGAGTGCAGTGTTTATGTGTTGTTGTTTTTGCCTTTAATCTCACAGACTCTATTCACTTTCACCCATCCCCTTTAATGCAGTTGTTTCATACATTGGTAATGTAATTCGATTACCCTTTCACAGTCTACACTCGATCCTGTGCAGTTTCCTAAATTATTTTTAAAATTTTTGCATCCATTAGCATTCACTCTTTGGACTGCAGAGTTTCATGGATCTTGATGAAGACATAATGTCATTTATCTATCTATAAGATATCACAATGAGTAGATTATCTCTCTAAATTAATACTCTATATTTCACCTATATATCTTACTCTTCTCCCTCTGAATCTCTGGCAACTATTGACCTTTGTGTTTTTTTATTGTTTCTATAGTTTTACTATTTACAGAATGTCTTCTCTTTGAAATTGTCTAGTAGCCTTTTTGGACTTGCTTTTGCTTAGAAATATTAATTAAGATCTATCTGTGTCCTTTTGTAGCTTGAAAAGTCATTTCTTTTTATTGTTAAATAATATTCCATTGTGTGGATGTACATTACTGTAATATACCTCAGGTTGTCTTGGTTGCTTTCACTTTTGAGTGGTTATGAATAGAACTGTTGTACACACTGATTATGTAGGATTTTATTCATACATAAATTTTTGTTAAGTTAGTGGATAAATGAGTACTATAATTGCTGAATGTGTGGTAAGACTATGATTTGTTGTGTAAGAAACTGCCAAACCATCTCCCAAAATGGCTATACTACTTTGAATTCTCACTAGCAATAGAGTTTTGTTTCTTCATATCCTCAAATACATTTGGTTATTAATAGGCTTATTTTTGTTGTGTTTTGTTTTTGGATTCTAGCAATTCTAATAGGTGTGAAGTAGTATCTTGTTATGCTTTGGATATGACATGTCCTCCAAAAGTTCCTGGATTAATGCAGGAATAGTCAGAGTTGAAATGATTAGATTATAAGAGCTGTGACCAAATCAATCCATTCTAGTTTGAATGGACTAACAGAGTGGTAACTCTAGTGAGTGGAGGTCACTAGAGAAAGTAGGTCACTGGGGCGTGTCCTAGAAGGGTTTGTCTTCCTTGTAACCCATTCCCCCTTCTCTTTCTGCCTCCTGGTTGCCATGAAGTGAATAGCTTTCCTCTGCCAGAACCTTTGACCATGATGTTCTGCCTCAACTTGGGAGCCCAGAGCAATGAGGTCTGTCAACTATGGACTGACATTTCTGAAATCCTAAGTCTCAAATAAATTTTTCCTCCTCTAAGTTGTTCTTCTCAAGTATTTTGGTCATAGCAGAGAAAAGCTGATTAACACATATTTCATTGTTTTATTTTTAAATTTGCAGTTACCTGATGATATGTTGAGCATCTATTTAAATATTTTATAAAAATTTTTAAAATTTATTTATTGGTGCATGTGAATTATACAGAATAGTGAGTTTTCTTGTATTCTATTTGTACATGCATATAACACATAATCTGACCAGTATTACTCTCTAGTAATTTCCCTACCTTTGTCCCTTCCTCTAATGGTTTGTTTCTACTTTCATGACATTCTTTTTTTTTTTTTTAATTTCCCCTCTAGCTTTTATATACAAGAGAAAGTATATGATACTTGTCTTTCTGTGTCTGGTTTATTTTGCTTAACATGATGTCCTCCAGTTCTCATTTTCCTGCAAATAAAATAATTAATTTCATTCTTTATTACTGAGTAAAACTCCATTTTGTGTGTGTGAGTGTGTATATACATACTTTATTTTCTTTATCCATTAATCTGTTGACAGACATCTAGGTCAGTTTCAATTTGGCTGTTGTGAATTGTGCTGCAATAAACATGAGTATGCAGGTATCCCTAAGCATACTGATTTTAATTCTTCTGGGCACAGGTATTATTGTTTCATATTGTTTTGCTTTTGTTTCTCTGAGCTTGGGGTTGAATCCAGACCCTCTTACATACAGGGCAAGTCCTGACTTAAATTATCTTGGATAAATACTGAGGAGCAGTATTGCTGAATCATATGATAGTTCTATTTTTAGTTTTTTGAGCAATCTCCATACTGATTTCCATAGTAGCTGTACTAATTTACATTCCAGACTATGTAAGAATTCCTTTTCCCCAGCTTCCTCACCAGCATTTATTGTTCACATTCTTGATGATTGTTGCCATTCTGACTGTGATGAGATAGAATCTCAGTATAGTTTTGATTTGCACTTCCCTGATGGCTAAACATGTTGAACATATTATAATATAATTGTTATATAATGGTTTTTATTTATTCCTTTGAGAAGTGTATGTTAGATCATTTGTCCATTTATTTAATTTTTTAAGTCTTTTTTAGTTCTTTATGTTTTTGGATATTAATCATCTTTCAGTAGAATAACTGGCAAAGATTTTCACCCATTGCAGGCTGTGTGTCTTTATGCTGATTCTTCCTTTGTTGTACAGAAGCTTTTTAATTTGATGCCATCCCATTTATTGATTCTTACTTTTATTTCCTGAGCTCTAGGAGTCTTATTTAGGAAGTTGTTTCCTGTACTTCCTATTGAATTATTTCTCTTGTTTTCTTTTCTAACAGTTATAAACCTTCTGGTGTTATACCATTTTGAGTTGACTTTTATGCAGGGCGAGAATATCTTATATGCTTGTATGCCACCTGTATTTCTCTTTGGTGAATTCTCTGTTCAGATCTTTTGCCCAGTTTTTAATTGAGTTGTTGGCTTTATGCTCTTCAATTTGAGTTCTTTGGATATTTTGGAAACAAGTCTTTACCCAATATGTGTTTTGTAACACCATAACCTCTTTTTGTTCTCTTAACAATATCTTCCATAGAACAGAAGTTTTAATTTTAATGAAACTTAGCTTACCATTTTTTGGTTTTATGGATTATAAATTGATATTATCTAGAAACTCATTGCTAAACTCAAGGTCATATCAGTTTTCTACTATATTTCCTCTTAAAGTTTTATACTTTTACATTATACATTAAGATCCATGATCCTTCTAAACTAAATTTTGTAAAACATATAAGGTCTGTATAGAGATTCCTTTTGATTCTCTTCATATGTGATATATTTATTTTTCTTTGGATGTTTTTAGAACTACTGCTTTTCTCTTATGAGATACATCACATTGATATATCTTGGCATGAGTTTTATTTCACTTATGTTGATCACTCAATGACTCTTTCAGTCTAGAAAATAATGACATTTAGGTCTAAGAGGTGTTTTTGTATTATTTCACACCTTCTTCCCTCATTGTCTCTGATGACTTTCTGGAATTTCCATTCATTAGATGTCAGACCTTTTGGTTTGATCCCCTGGTTTTCTTATACTTTTCCATGTTTGTATCTTTTCATCCTTTGTATAATATATTTATTTTTTCAAACTTATCTTCTAATTTTTATTGAAATTTTTATTTTTATTATTATTTTAAATTGTTTTTGATTTTTAGTTAAATTTCATTATAGTGTAAAAGCAGACATTGTATGATTTCTATTCTTTTAAGTTTGCTACAGTGTTTTATGGTCTATTATGAGTCTACTTTAGTGAATGTTCCATGTGTTCTTATGAATGTGTATTCTGCAATTGTTGGGTGAAGTCGTTTTTAGATATCTGTTATATCCAGTTAATTGATGGTGTCATAAGTCCTTACTTATCTTCTGTCTGCTAGATCTGGACATTTATTATAGAAGGGTGTCAGAAGTCTCCAGTTAAAATAGTGAATTTATCTGTTTCTCCCCGCAGTTCTCACATATTTTGATGTTCTTTTGTCAGGTGCATATATGTTAAGGATTATTATATTTTCTTGGAGTTTGATTTTATCATGTAATGTCCCTCTTTATCACTGATACCTTTTCATATTGTAAAATATGCTATGTCTGAACTTAATATAGTTATTCACACTTTTTTGATGAGTCTTACCATGTTTTTTTTCTCTATCCATTTGCTTTTAATCTATATGTGTCTCTTTTAAAATGGTCTTCTTACAGAAAGCATATAGTTGGATCTTGTTTTTTTTTAATTCACTCTGACAGTCTCTGACTCATTTTTAAATTATGATAAACTTTTTCATTCTTTTTTAAGCCTTCTATTCAGTTTTTTAAAATATTTTTTAGTTGTAGTTGGACAAAATACATTTATTTTATTTATTCATTTTTATGTGGTGCTGAGGATCGAACCTAGTGCCCTTCATATGCTAAGAGAGCACTACACCATTGAGCCACAACCCCAATCCCCCCAATTCAGTTTTAATATTCTTTCTAACCTTATTGAGAATATGGATGGCCCCTAGCTTACAATGAAAGTTCCAACTTAAATTTTCAACTTTACAGTGTGTTTAATGAGAATAATAAATGCATTTTCTTTCTTTTCCTTTTTTTCTTTCTTTCTTTCATTTTCAGTACTGAGAATTGCACTGAAAATCAAAGTCCTACAACTGTAGACACACTAGGCAAGTACTCTATCACTAAGCTATATCCCATCCTGCATTTTTGACTTATCACTCTTTTCAACTTACAGTAAGTTTATTGGGATGTAACCCCACATCATAAGTCTGTGTTATACTTTTCATTTTTAAATTTTCTTTTATTTTCTGCATTAATTCTGTATCTACCACATTTAAAAATTTATTTCATATTGATCTCTGCCTACATCCTGAAGGCTTTCTTCTAATAGTTATTGATCTTTGGGTATATATTCAGTTTTAAACATGAATCTCTACAAAGAGGTGCTTGACTAGGGCCTATGAATGGGATAGTTTTGCTGTAGGTTTATTGGTTGTGATCCTGGCCATTTTAGTAGATATATCCCTCAAATGTCAGCAATGTTAAGATATTTTTCTCTAGGTTTATCTACTTTCTCTAGAGTAGAACTTGCCAGTTTGCTGTCATCAAGGATATGTTTAGCTAATAGCTATCTTGAAGCTGAGGTGTAGGAATAAATTATACTATTTGATTTTTTTTCTTTAATCTTTCTTCCTTCTAGCATTTGTTCTATATTTTTGCCTTGCCTGATGTTTCCCAGTTTGGTATCTCTTTGTTTCATTTTCCTCAGAATGTAAATTTATTTTCTTTTTCCAGAAAAAGAGAGAAGTAGTTACCTAGCCAAACAAGTTATTGGAGGTGTAAGACCAGAGGGGATAGGAAAAGTAAACATCTAGGGTTTAGACACACCTTATATGGACTTTCAAATAATTTTTCTTATACTTCATTCTCTTGGCCTTACTTGTGTACCTTTCAGAAGTATCTGGTGCCCCTTATTTGTGAACCTATGTAGTTTCTATTGTTTCCTAAATTGCTCTTTCTCTGCTCTGCTAGATTGGCTGTCACTCATCCATCTGCTTTCCATTTTCCATAATTTTGTTGATTATTATTTTATCACATTAAATCTCCTCCAGTTGTCTTTATCCTGGAGGGTATATATAATTTTTAGTTATTTACTTTCATCTTAGTGGTGTTTAGAAAATGGAAATGAAGCTATATTCTTTTAATCTGTCTTATGTAGGTAGACCTTGAACTTATTTATTTATTTATTTAATGGATTTTGTTCATCTATATTTATTTGTAAAGAAAGCATCTGATTGGCAACTGTGTGAGGTCAGAGCCTTAGGAATAATGACTATGTCTCTGCCAGATTTCTGTGTCTTCATTTTTTACTGATTGCATCATGTAAATCTTATGTAAGTATGTAAAATAGTCACTGATAGAGGCCATTTTAACTTGCTGTGTCTTTCCAAATTCTACTTTATTGTTCAAAGCAAAACATTTGGGAGAATGTCATATGAAATCCGTTGTAAGAACATGAACATAAAGCAAACTTTTTTGCAAGGGAAAGATAATGGGTGGTAGGAAAGAAGCTCACTGTACATTCTAGAATTTATAGTAGATACAAGTCAGTAAGTACTTGACAGGTAGGAAAGATAATAGCAGAAATAGAGCTGGGATAAAATCAACATAGCAAGTGCCCATGAGAGAGATGAACAAGGAAGAGTAGAGAAATTTCAAAATGTAAACTGACTTAACCACTCTTTCTTGGATTTTTATTTTTATGTGATAAATTAGATTATTTCAAGAGTTGGAGCTGAATCTAATGTTAAATAATGGCAACAGGTGACTTAAAAAGAAGCTTACGGAACCTAGAACAAGTGCTTCGCTTGCTAAATTATCCTGAAGAAGTGGACTGTGTAGGGTAAGTTATAATATCAAACTTATTTGTATTATTTTGATAATAATTTAGAGGGAATACCTAAATAAAAACAAAGATTTTATCCTATTTAAATTTCCTTTGAAATATTTAAAATATTTGAGAAAGGACATTTTAGAAGTTTGTATGTAAGTATTGATTAGTGAGAAATTCCAACCCAAGAGAATTAAGATACTATTTATATAAGTGCATTATACACTAGTATAAAGTATTATTTCTCTATAACTTTTAAATTTATAGAAATATGACAAACTGATTTTATTAGTTATAATCTACTACTCATTCAGTTGAATCATATTTCTTATTTTTTAATATATTCAAAATAACCAGAGAGCTTGCTGCTTTTTTTTGTAGAATATAGCAACATACGTTCTCCTTTATAAATGCCCATCTGATGTGATAATCATTATATTTTTTTATATTTAATTTATCTGTTTTTTCATAGCACATATTCTTACCTATTATCATTGGTTGATTGATTGATTAAATATTTCTCCCAGTAGAATGGAAGCTGAAGTCTGAGATTTTTGTTTTGTTCATTACAGAAACTCTACATTTAGAATTGTACCCGGCATATATTAGGAGTTGGTTAGTTGATAGACATTTATCGAGTGGAAGAGTATCAAGGGACAAGTCCAGGTTAGGTATATATTCAAGTAGTGGAATTAAACTAACGACTAAGTAGAATCCTCATAGGAGAATGGATATTCTAATTATACACTAGGGAGGACTAATCCCAAGAGAAGGCTGTAAGTAAAAAGGATAGTGAGAATAAGGAGAAAGTTTAATTACTATTACTTTGTAAGAAACAAAGGTATGAAACAAATGTAATCCATAGTTTTAGCAGTCATCTTGGCTTCTGAAAATAAGAAAATCTCAAATATCCAGAATTTGTAAAGACTTAACCAGTTTGAGTACACAGGTTTTTTCTTATTATTTTTGAGCATCATTTTAAGACATTTTAGGTAGGAATAATTGAAAATATACCAATACTGACCTGTGTTCTTTCTACAGTAGTTTTAGTTAGCTTTTTATTGCTGTGACAAAAATACTTGACAAGAACAACTTACAGGAGAAAAACTTAATTTTTGGCTCATGGTATTATAGCTCAGTGGTGGGCTGAATTCACTGTGCTTGGCGCAAGGCAAAGCAGATGATAGAAGGGTTCAACAGAGGAAAGCTGCTCAGCTCATAGAGGTGTTCGGGAAGCAGAGAGGAAGTGGCTAATGGGCCACAGGGAAGATGCACCCTTCCAGGCCATGCCCCCAGTGACTTACCTCCTGCAGCCATGCCCTACCTGCCTGTAATTAACCATCAGTTCATTCAAGCCTGGATGGACTGATTAGGTTACAGCTCTCACAGTCATTTCACTTCCAAACATACCTGCATGAACAGGGGAGCTTTTGGAGGACACCTCATATCCATAACAACAGTGTTTAAACATTTAATTTTTTTTATTGAACCATGAGCATCATTAAGAACAATACTTCTTAGATTATTCCCAAACATGGTGATATTGGCAGGGTCTATTAAGGGAGGTAATGTTGCTTCTTCCACAGAGACTCAGATTGTTTCCTTCTCACAACCACACATATACAAATACACATATAACACTTCCCTACATAATTTGATTCTTTCTACCTTTTCTGTAAAATTTAAAAAAATTTTTCCTACCATGAACTGTTTTTTGTGTTGATATACTACTGATTTGTATTATCCTTTTTTTCCTTACTGTTTCTAATCTGCTAAGTCCTTAGAAGCTGAATAACCAAAGTCATTGAAATTAGCATAAGATGTGTTTAATGTAATCTTGGCTGTTATCTGTTCATAAAGTGAATAAAATGAACAGATTTGCTGTTCAACAGTATTTCTTTCATTTTATTTTTGGACTATATTTCAGATAGAGAAGGTTGCCAGAGCAATTTCCTCTTTGAGTAAAATATTGCTTTACTCAAAAAGAAATACAAAAGTGAAAAATCATGTGCTTTGTTGTGGGAAACTAATAAGGTATAGATTTCAACTGAGCAAAAAGTGGAATGTTGTAAACAGCTTACCTAATTATAGCGTATACTCTTTCTAGTCCTTTTTCCTTATTTGTAACTTATAATTCATAATATTTACTTTTGTAAGTTTGTGTAGAAAACAAATAAGGTAATGTAACAAGTGTTTGCAAAACCACCATGTGTTGTTGAGCACTGTGAAGTGTTAGAAAATGAAGTCAATCTGGTAAGACTAAGCTCTGGAAAATCAATAAATACTGCTGCCCCCAACCCACGAAGGCAGCTGAACTTAAGGTCAGTGGTGTGAATTCCCAGGTACACCAAATAAAACACAGATACACACTTTACCTTTAAACAAGCTTCAGGATGGCTTCTCCACTCTCAGCCTCAGGCTCCTCAAATAGGAGAGCAATAAAAAGTCATGCAAGGCTGGCGAGAGAGAGCAAGCACATTCAATAGTGGGCTTTTATTGCAGGGACCCTTATTCTTAGAAAGTTCCATCCAGAAAAGTTCAGAAGGGGCAGGGTTACAAAGGACAGGTGAGTGTAATTTGATCCAAGGGGCCATGGAGCGACATGCCTGTGTCTGAAGACATGCCCTTAACTTCCTGGACCGGGGGCAATGTCCAGGTCACTACAAGATGTCAATGCCTCTCTGCTCCAGGATGGAAGACACAAATCATTCAGAGTGCCTCCCCACAAAATACTATAGTAAATAGACTGTTGGTGCTAAAGAGCTAAAGTAAGTTTTTAAGTAGATGAACCATGAATAACAGTGTTTCATGCTAGAGTGGTTTAGAATGGGAGATAGAATCTGGAGGGTCATGTACGACCTAATTGTATCATGGCTCTAGTTTTAAGTCACAAATTATTTACAAGATTTTTAATTCTACCTTGATCATTGAGCTTTCAGAATTATGCTTATTAAAATGTTTCCTTTTTTTCTTCTAACAGTTTGATAAAGGGAGACACAGCAGCTTCTTTGCCCATCATCAGCTATTCTCTTACTTCATACTCACCTTATGTAACAGAACTTCTGATGGAATCCAACGTAGAGCTGATAGCAAAGAATGACTTGCGCTTTATAGATACTGTCTATAAGGTATTTTGAGTTGATGATGAAACAATAATATTTTAGAAGTTATTAAATGATTTGAAAAAACTAATGTTTTAATAATAATTCCTTAGATGCTGTCACATGTCACTTAATGATGGGGATATTCTGAATAGTGTGTTGTTTGGTGATTTTGTCATTATGCAAACATCATAGAGTGTACTTACACAAACCTTGATGGTATGTCCTATTACATACCTAAGGTATATGTATAGGCTATTATTCCTAGGCTGTAAAGTTATACAACACATTACTGTACTAAGTGTTGTAGGCAATTGTAATACAAAATAAAGATTTATATATCGAAACATATAAAAGGTATAGTAAAAATATTAGGCAATAGGAATTCTTCAACTCCATTTTGATCTTCTGGGACCACTGTCATATATGTGGTCCATCATTGGCCAAAATGTTCTGCAGCCCTGGATTGTGTATGCAGCATATATAATTGACAAAATATTTCATACTCATTCATGACATTAAAAAGCATACCCTATGGAAATCATAATGCAATTCAAGTTTGCTTTGTAACTGTGAATGTTTCCTACTCTGATAAATTATGGCAACTATAAACATTAGTCACTGACTATCATTTGCCATTTTTCTATCAAATGTTAGTAAAATTTGATACACTGGCAGAACTTAGAGGTGAATGTAATTACATTCAGTAAAAATTTGTAGTTCATAAAATTATGAGTTAATGTAATTGTGCATAAAAACTGAAACTTTGAGGTAATTTGTTCTTTGAGGTCTAAGACCTTGTCTTATATTTATCTAACTAATATCTACATTTCTACTGTATGTATATTGAATTTAATTTTAAAAATATTTTTAATCATTTATTTTTTCTCAAGTATTGTGTTTTTTTAAAACTTTTTTTTTATGGTAAGGCCTATTTATTAGATCTTACCTTTAAAAAACAATAGAGTTGCATTTAATGGAATGGGAGCTTTTATATGTATTCTAACCCCAGAAAGCTCCTATAGAAGCGTAAATAGAATTTGTAAGAAATATTAGGATGTCACCTAGCAGAACTTTACAACTTTAGAACCACTGGTCTAGTCTGTTCACAAATGAGAAATTGAGATCAAAAAAAATATTGACTTGGGGCTGGGGTTGTGGCTCAGTGGTAGAGCGCCTGCCTAGCACGTGTGAGGCCCTGGCTTCGATCCTCAGCACCACATATAAATAAAATAAACATATTGTGTCTAACAACTAAAAAATAAATATTTTTAAAAAACATATTGACTTGTCTAAAATTGTAATAGAATTATAAACAAATGGAACTATGGTTTTCTGACATCTAGTATGGTAGCATGGTATTTTAATGAACTAAGGAGATTTTCTAGTACCTACGAAGATTTTTGAACTTTTTGATGATTGACTATTTTTGCATCTCTCTGGCACATTCCTAGCTACCTGGTTGGTTGGTTGGTTTGTTGGTTTTGCTGTAATGGGGATTGAACCCAGGGATTCTAGGCAATACTAGGGCAAGGGTTCTGTCACTGAGCTACATTCCCCAGACCTCTAGCTGTCTGTTTTCTACATGGATGCCTCTCATGACTCACACCAGCTCTATAAATTTTTGTAATAGCATTCATTAATGACTTAGTCTTTCTTGTCCTCTCGAAGATCGCTATCTCCTGACCTAGTAGCCATTTATCATTTTGGATTAAAGAAGAAAATGGTTCCATTACAGAATCTTTTTCCTCTTTGCAGCTTCTTCGTGATCAATTTAATTATAAACCAATTTTGACAAAAAAGCAATTTATTCAATGTGGGTTCGCAGAATGGAAAATCCAAATTACTTGTGATATTTTGAATTGTGTGATGAAGAAGCACAAGGAATTAAGTAGTCTTACCAAGGTAATTCTGTGAATAGATTTGGATGCTAACTTATGCTAAATGACCCAACATTTTAATGTATAAAATTAAGCCCCTATATAGCCAGTTGTTGCATAATACAATTATTACATTATTCACAGATTTGGGTAATCTTATAAAGCTTTATGTTTACTTTAAATACTAGTCACTTATTTTTATACACCTGTAACTTGGAACTGCTAGTCCTAAACCAACAGTTCAAAGATAGTGCATTTTCATCACTTCTTAGTTTTTAAAAGACATGTAGTTTCTAGAGTCTCATTATTTTTAGATATATTTATATATGAATATTTATATGATAGTGGAATTAAGTATACATTATTCTTTCACAGAAAATTTGTAATCAATGCCTTTTTTTCTGGTATTGAACATTGAATCTAGGGGCCCTTTACCACTGAGCTATATTCCCAGATATTTTATTAAGACAGGTCTCACTAATTTGCTTAGGTTCTTGCTAAGTTGATGAGTTTGGCCTCAACTTTCAATCCTCCTGCTCTCAGTCTCCCAAGTCACTGAGATGAAAAATATGTGCCACCAATTATGTCTAATATCATTTTGTTTCTAGACTCCATCACAACAAAGAAAGAAAAGCATTGCTGGTAAGTCAGAACCTTGTTCAAGCAATGAGAAAGCACTTTTAGAACCTGTCAGCATTGATGTCACGACTGGCAGGTTTCTGACTTCAGGAAAGGTATGAAAATATGAAAAAAAAACTTGTCATATAATTTAATAAAGAGTTATCTGTATGGTGAATATGACATACATGATTCACTTCTCTGCCTGGCTCTGGTGAAACTTTTGAGTCAAATACTACAGTATAGGAATGTTTATTTCATATACCAAATATTGTTTGGGAAACGTTCCTGAAGTTTTAAGAAGAGAATAGCAATGTAAAATCAAATAAGCCTTATGTTTCTATTTTCAAATTCTGCTTCATTTCCCAGATAAAATACTGGCAATTTAAAGTTACATTATGCAATTATCTACATCTACTCTTCATTATATGTATCTGTTCTTCCTAAAATGGGAACATATGAAGAGCCCACCATTAATTATAGTGGAGGTTATGATGATAAATTTACATACATTGATGGTTTTACAATTAAGAGTATTGATTATCTAATGATTGATAATCTCCTAATTTGGAATTAGGTTTTGGTTGTTTTAAATGTAGGTGTTTTTAATATTTTCTCTGTTTTGATATCAGTTTTTGACTACTTTTAGCACCTATGCCTAAGTGTATCCAGTATGTTTAGAAGTATAGTTTTTCTATCTCCAAGAGATATTTAAACCGAAGTATTATTTTTTAATTATATATGTACTTTCAGCTGTCTTCTATCTGGCAAAAACTTTCTGAGATTGAAGGATAGTATGCCAGATGAATAGGTTCTTATGCTATGTCAGTAAAGGAATTCTAAGAGGCGTGGATTCTGAATAACTGCCCATAGTTCTCATCCATACACATCTCTAAGTCTTCTAACTCTTGTTAGTTTTTTATGATTTTCTGACTGTTAAATGATTTATATCATATATCCTTCCCCAACTAGAACATGGGTAAACAGGGATTTATACCACTTTTTTTTACTTTCACTGTGCTTTAGCATAGTATTGGGCATATTTAATAAGTACTTATTACTTTGATATTAAATATGATTTGATATAATTAAATGTACTTTTCAATTTATTTCAGTGTGTAGGTTGAAGGGTAATCTAAATTATCCTAACAAAGAAAAATGCAAAATTTCAATACACTAGACTTGTTTTTTATTGTCTTAGTTTTCTTCATTATCTATCAAAATTTAATGATTTATGTCAGATCTTCAGTCTGACATAATTAATAATTAATCATCAGAAATTTGAATAAATATTAAAATTCTAAGATTTAGAAAAGTTAGAATCTTAAGTACATTTCTTTGTTTATGGGCAAAATATGAATCTGTATTAAAGCAAATTATCTCCTTCACAGCACTTTATACAGAATGCTATTCATGACTTTGTCACATATGTTAAGTTTGTATAGTGCATATGCAAACTGTGGAAAGTAAGTAGGCAAAAGAGCCCTATATAAATGCATTGTTGGACCTAGTTCTTGTCAGAATTTTCCCTTTGCCATTATTAGGATTTGATTGTTACCTGAAGGTGTAATATATTGTGACTTGTTAATTATACTTTTTAGTTTTAATAGTATAATTATCTATTAAAAACATGATTTTAACATGTGATCAATGTTTTAAAATTGAGCGATTTTTTTTCTTTTCTTGTGATAAGTCTGAAATACCCTGTGTTCTGTGTTCTTCTAGCACATGTTGATTTAGACTAGCCATATTAGACTGTGGTTACTGTGTTGAATATCACAGCTCTTTTAAAATAACATTTTATATTATGTAATACTTTAAACATTTATAAAAGTACCCATTACCTCATTTCAAAAATTTACCAATTCTTTGCTAATCTAGTTTCACTTTTATTGCAGTAACTCTTCCTGACATTTTCAAACAAATCTAAAGATCGTTAAATAAATATTTCAATTTTTTTCTAAAATAGAAATGTTTTAAAATAGAATGCTTTTAAAAATATGAACCACAGTTTCATGATCACACATAAAATATTGTAACAATAATATATTATAGTATTTTGATACATTATATTATATATGGCGATTTAAGATTTTTTAAATCTTGAAAGGAAGATCAGGTATTCTTTTTGCAAAATGACTATGTGTTGTTTGAAATAACTATGGGAGTACAACCATTAAAGTATTTCTTACATATTTTTCTTATGCAGAAGAAAGCTGTGGTGATTCGCCACCTGTATAATGAAGATAATGTTGACATTCCTGAAGCTACAACAAGTTCAGTAGCAGATACTGATGAAGCATTTGATATGTTGGGCTTAAAGCCTTCTGAAATAAACATTCCTGAAGAAAACGTGCCTGAAATCAAGGATGAGCAAAAAGTAAGAATGTTAGACTTCTTTATCAAATGCCAGTATTTCTTTTGATAACCTTGACTATTTCAGGATTTAAACTTTGCCATATTTCTAGCCTTTTGAATTCTTAATGATGGCATGTTACTCATGTTATCATTATGTAGTAATCAGTCATACTAAATATAATTAAACTGATATTATTTGTTGTTATGTTTAGGACTTTGGACATATGTTCTGAGTAATGCAAAAAATAAGAAGACATGGTGTCAGGGGTGGAAGGGGAGAATGAAGTTCATTGGATTGGACAAAGGGGAATAAAGGGAATGGAGTGGGGATGGGACTAGGAAAGACAGTAGAATAAATGAGACATATGTTTCCTATGTTCATATATGAATACATGACTAGTGTAATTCCATATCTGGTGTAGCCATAAGAATGGGAATTTATACTCCGTGTATGTATAGTATGTCAAATTATACTCTACTGTCATGTATATCTAAAAAGAACAAATAAAAAAAATTTAAAAATTTATAATCTAGTGAGATAAAATATAACACTTTGTGCAGTGGAGTTTGCCTACTACTTGTTTTCCTATATTGGTGATTGGAAAAGCTTGGCACTTCATTGTCTTTTCATTTTCCTCTCTGGATCCATGCTATTTTTTTTTTTTTTTTAGATTACCATTTCTGTTAGCCTTTATTGCCATGGACCCTGTTATGTATATGATCTCTACTGCTTTTGCTAAAATATCTGTTTCTATCCTTCATCTATGTCATACGATTTCTGTACATCTTAATATATAATTGGCATTTATAAAAAATACCAGATAGCCATTTGACTTATTTCCTGTTATATGGCACAGTGAATAATCTCAATGCACTTAATGTCATTTTTGGTCATTTCCTCTTAGTTTTGTTTGTTAAAAGAAATTGTTAGTGGAAATTTTATAGTACCATCTGTATTATTTAAGGGCATTATGTAGATTCACTCACAGGAACCATGTTAATAGTTACTGTTGCTCTATTTTTTTAGGTGGGAATGGAGACATCAGATCTCATATTTGAGATGAACTAACTTAAATGTTCAAGTAGTCTCCTTCCAGTGATAGTTCTTTTGACTCTTGCTGTACTGCCTCTCCTAACTATTGGAATAACATGGTGAAAATGGGAATACATTGACTTTAAAGGAATTTCAACTTATAAATTAATCTTTTTAATCATTTTAGGATGTAAAAGTTAACCTCGAGATTACTGCACTACAGACCATGCTTGCTGAATGCCAAGAAAAGCTTAATAAGTTGCCTTCCATAGAGAAAAGGTTAGACTGTTTGGAAGAAGCAATGAAAGGAAAAGTGATGGTAGATGAAACGACCTGGACTAATCTTCTGAGTCGTGTCACTCTTCTTGAAACAGAATTGCTTTTGTCCAAAAAGGTATTTTTCCTTAGCATGTCTAGAATATCTCAGATATAATAAAGCATTTTTTTATTGTTAGGTGTGTTTTCTATTGGAAATTTAAATATGAGAGTATTTAGGTAATGAGAAAATGTTTACTTAGAATGAAGTCCTGTCTAAATATAGCCTGTTTTATCTGTGGCTATTATTTTTCTCTTTATCAAGTAGGATAATCTGGAAAACCTGTAAATTGAGCTCTAAGTTGTTAAAAATACTTAAATTACTTAAAATGAGGTAAGAATATGTTTGATTTTGTTTATAAAAAATTTGAAATTAATCTCTTAATAGTACAATATTTGAAGAAGATGAAAAATCAACTCTTTTTTTACTTAATAACTTCTATTGTGAATTTCATAGAAATAACAACTGAACTTAACATTGTTGTATTGGAACTGAGAAATTTGTTTCTATTATTTAGAATTCAATTCTGTTTTGTTTTTTTCTTCATAGAAAATAAAGTTGGTAGATTCAAGAAGCTTAAATTTGCTTCTACATTTAAAAGATACTTCTAATGCCTACAAATACTTACATATTGCTTTGAAAATAAAATAATTTAAATTATTTAACATTGTTCTCTTTTAATATTTTATACATGGCAGTAAGAATATAAAATCAAAACATTTTTCTTTTCATTTTATTCTAAATGTTTATAACTATACTTTGCAGAATGAATATATAGACTTAAATGTAGTGAGTGAAGAATGTGCTTCTGGTAGTGATGTAGATCTTCAGACTCTTGGTAAGTCCCTAAATAGTATTATTATTGGTGGTATAACAAGGGATTTTCAGAAAAATAATTTTTATCGGTACTTGGTAATTTTAGTGTTCTCAAGCCTTGTTTTTTAAACAAAACACAAAGCTTCCAGAAGAAAATAATGAACCTAAAAACTACTGAAACTAAGGATTGCTTGAGAAGCCAGTTTACATATCTCATGTAACATAGTTGGGTGAATAAATTCCAGTGTACATAGTTGCAAACCTTAGAGACATCTTGCTCTTTTTGTCACTCTAGATTAACAAAATAGACCTTTAGTGTTTTTAATTTTTAAACTTTTGTAGCATTCTTGAATGCAAATAATATATGTAAAAGAAGAAAACATTTGTCAGTAATCTGTGAAGTATTGAAAACTTTTTGCATTTGAATAGTTCACTGATAGCAGTAAAAGAAGAAAGATCTAAAATTAGTGACAGCAGTGACAGATCTTTCCCATGTCTCTTGCCTTCACAAAGATATTATCAGGGTGACTGGGCTGCATGGAGCAGCTTGGATAAAGATTTCTGTTTTTCAGCAACAGCTTTTTTTTTTTTTTTGCTCTTTTCAAAATGTTTAAAAATGTGTTTTAATTAGTTTTACATTGCATCAACAACAGTTTTGTTCTTTTGATTCTTCCATTGATCTTGAAAGACATGTTTTTATTTTGTGTCTATGATTAAATTGTATTTGTAGGAGAAATACTTTGTACGATTGAGAATTCATTGTGCAGTTAAATTTTAGTATATGTAAAGTTTAGTATATAGTATATAGTTTAGTATATAGTATAAAGTTTAGTATATAGTATAATCTTCAGCTATTATATATATAATAATAACAAGAGTACATTACAGTGGTAACTGTGTGCCTGGCACAATTCTACCTATTATATTAACTGATTTAATTCTCAAAATAACTACCCAAGATAAATACTATTATTACCGATATTTTATAGATTAAGAAACTGAGGTACAGTGAGATTGAGTAACCAAGGGTCACACAGTTATCGAATGATAGACAAATTTGAATGCATGCAATCATTTCTTTTCTCTTAACCACTACTTAATTAGTATACGTGCCAATTTCTTTTTCTTTCTTTAATTGGTTTTATTTTTTAAATACATGACAGTGGAATGCATCACACTTCTTATTACACATACAGAACACAATTTTTCATATCTCTGTTTGTATATAAAGTATGTTCACACCAATTCATGTCTTCATACATGTACTTTGGATAATTATGTCCATTACATTCCACCATCATTGCTAACCCCCTGCCCCCTGCCTTCCCCTCCCACCCCTCTGCCCTATCTAGAGTTCGTCTATTCCTCCCATGCTCTCTCTCCCTACCCCATTATGAGTCAGTCACCTTGTATCAGAGAAGACATTCGCCATTTGTTTTTTTGGGATTGGCTAACTTCACTTAGCATTATCTTCTCCAACACTATCCATTTACCTGCAAATGCTATGATTTTATTCTCTTTTTTTGCTGAGTAATATTTCATTGTGTATATATGCCACATTTTTTAATCCATTCATCTACTGAAGGGCATTTAGGTTGGTTGTACAGTTCAGTTATTGTGAATTGTGCTGCTATAAACATTGATGTGGCTGTATCCCTGTAGAATACTGTTTTTAAGTCCTTTGGGTATAGACCCAGGAGAGGGATAGCTGGGTCAAATGGTGGTTCTATTTCAAGTTTTCCAAGGAATCTCCATACTGCTTTCCATATTGGCTGCACTAATTTGCAGTCCCACCAGCAATGTATGAGTGTGCCTTTTTCCCCACATCCTCGCCAACACTTATTTATTTTTTTTTTAAAGAGGGAGAAGGAGAGACAGAGAGAGAGAGAGAGAGAGAATTTTAATATTTATTTTTTAGTTTTTGGCAGACACAACATCTTTGTTTGTATGTGGTGCTGAGGATTGAACCCGGGCCGCATGCATGCCAGGCGAGCGCGCTACCGCTTGAGCATATCCCCAGCCCTCGCCAACACTTATTGTTGTTTGTCTTGATAATAGCTACCATTCTGACTGGAGTGAGATGATTTCTTAAAGTAGTTTTGATTTGCATTTCTCTAATTGCTAGCGATGATGAACATTTTTTTTATATATTTATTGATTGATTGGATATCCTCCTCTTCTGAGAAGTATCTGTTCATGTCATTAGCCCATTTATTGATTGGGTTATTTGTTTTTATGGTGTTTAGCTTTTTGAGTTCTTTATATACCCTAGAGGTTAGTGCTCTGTCTGATGTGTGAGGGGTAAAAATTTGCTCCCAGGATGTAGGCTCTCTATTTACCTCAGAGATTGTTTCTTTTGCTGAGAAGAAACATTTTAGTGTGAGTCCATCCCATTTATTGATTCTTGCTTTTAATTCTTGCACTATAGGAGTCTTAGTAAGGAAGTTGGGGCCTACTCCCACATGATAAAGATTAGGGCCTACTTTTTCTTCTTTAGACGGAGAGTCTCTGGTATAATCCCTATGTCCTTGATCCACTTTGAGTTGAGTTTTGTGCATGGTGAGAGATAGGGGTTTAATTTCATTTTGTTGCATATGGAGTTCCAATTTTCCCAGCACCATTTGTTGAAGAGGCTATCTTTTCTCCAATGCATGTTTTTGGCGCCTTTGTCCAATATAAGATAATTGTAATTTTGTGGGTTAGTCTCTGTCCTCTATTCTGTACCATTGGTCTACCAGTCTGTTTTGGTGCCAATACCATGTTGTTTTTGTTACTATTGCTTTGTAGTATAGTTTAAGGTCTGGTATAGTGATGCCACCTGCTTCACTCTTCCTGCTTAGGATTCCTTTAGCTATTCTGGGTCTCTTTATTTTTCCAGATGAATTTTTCCAGATGCTTTTTCTATTTCTCTGAGGAATGCCATTGGGATTTTGATTGGAATCGCATTAAATCTGTATAGTACTTTTGGTAGTATGGTCATTTTGATAATATTAATTCTGCCTATCTAAGAGCAAGGTAGATCTTTCCATCTTCTAAGGTTTTCTTTGATTTCTCTCCTTAGGGTTCTGTAGTTTTCATTGTATAGATCTTTCACCTCTTTCATTAAGTTGATTCTCAAGTTTTGTTTTGTTTTGTTTTTGAGGCTATTGTAAAAGGGTAGTTTTCCTCATTTCCCTCTCAGAGGATTTGTCACTGATATACAGAAATGCCTTTCATTTATGGATGTTGATTTTATAACCTTCTACTTTGCTGAATTCACTTACTAGTTCTAGAAGTTTTCTGGTGGAGCTTTTTGGGTCTTCTAGGTATAGAATCATATTGTCAGCAAATAGTACTAGTTTAAGTTTTTCTTTTCCTATACATATCCTTTTAATTTCTTTCGTCTGTCTAATTGCTCTGGCCAGTGTTTCAAGGACTATGTTAAATAGGAGTGGTGAAAGAGGGCATCCCTGTCTTGTTCCAGTTTTTAGAGGGAATGCTTTCAATTTTTCTCCATTTAGAATGAAGTTGGCCAGGGGCTTAGTTGAGACAGCCTTTACGATGTTGAGATATGTTCCTATTATTCCTAGTTTTTCTAGTGTTTTGAACATGAAGGGGTGCTATATTTTGTCAAATGCTTTTTCTGCGTCTATTGAGATGATCATATGATTCTTATCTTTGAATCTGTTGATGTGATGAATTACATTTATTGATTTCATTATGTTGAACCAACCTTGCATCCCTGGGATGAATCCCACTTGATCATGGTGCACAATATTTTTGTTACGTTTTTGTATTCGATTTGCCAGAATTTTATTGAGAATTTTTGCATCTATGTTCGTTAGAGATATTGGTCTAAAGTTTTCTTTCTTTGATGTGTCTTTGCCTGGTTTTGGAATAAGGGTGATATAGGCCTCATAGAATGAGTTTGGAAGTGTTACCTCTTTTTCTATTCCCTGAAATAAATTGAAGAGTATTAGTATTAGTACTTCTTTAAAGGTCTTGTAGAACTCGGCTGTGTATCCATCCACTCTTGGGCTTTTCTTGGTTGGTAGACTTTTGATGGCATCTGCTATTTCATTACTTGATATTGGTCTGTTTAAATTGTGTACATCTTCCTGATTCAATCTAGGCAAATCGTATGACTTAAGAAATTTGTCGATGCCTTCAATATCTTCTGTTTTGTTGGAATATAAGTTTACAAAATAATTTTTAATTACCTTGTGTATTTCTATAGTGTTTGTTGTGATATTACTTTTTTCATCATGTATGCTAGTAATTTGAGTTCTCTCTCTCTCCTTCTCTTTGTTAGCATAGCTAAGGGTCTGTCAATTTTATTTATTTTTTCAAAGAACCAGCTTTTTGTTTTGTCAAGTTTTCAGTTGTTTCTTTTGTTTCGATTTCATTGATTTCAGCTCTAATTTTAATTATTTCTTGCCTTCTACTGCTTTTGATCTGTTCTTCTTTTTCTAGGACTTTGAGATGTAAAGTAGGGTCATTTATTTGTTGACTTTTTCTTCTTTTAAGGAATGAACTCCATGCAATGAACGTTCATCTTAGAACTGCTTTTATGGTGTCCCAGAGATTTCGATATTTTGTGCCTATGTTCTCATTTACCTTTAAGAATTTTTTAATCTCCTCTTTGATGTCTTTTGCAATGCATTGTTCATTCAGTAGCATATTGTTTAGTGTCCAGGTGTTGGAGTGATTTCTATTTTTTATTTCATCATTGATTTCTAATTTCATTCCATTATGGTCTGATAAAATGCTTGGTAGTATATCTACTTTTTTGTATTTGCTAAGAGTTTCTTTGTGGCATAATATATTGTCTGTTTTAGAGAAGGATCCATGTGCTGCTGAGAAGAAAGTGTATCTGCTTGATGCAGGTTGAAATATTCTGTATATGTCAGTTAAGTCTTAAGTTACTGATTGTATTATTGAGTTCTATAGTTTCTTTATTCAACTTTTGTTTGGAAGATCTATCCAGTGGTGAGAGAGGTGTGTTAAAGATTATTGTGTTGTGATCAATTTGACTCTTGAACTTGAGAAGAATTTGTTTGATGAATATAGCTGCACCATTGTTTGGGGCATATATATTTGTGATTGTTATGTCTTGTTGGTGTATGATTCCCTTGAGCAATATGTAATGTCCATCTTTATCCCTTTTGATTAACTTTGGCTTCAAGTCCACTTTATTTGATATGAGTATGGAAACCCCTGCTTGCTTCCGTAGTCCATGTGAGTGGTGTGATTTTTCCCAACCTTTCACCTTCAGTCTGTGTATGTCTTTCCCTATCAGATGAGTCTCTTGGAGGCAGCATATTGTTGGGTCTTTTTTTTTTTTTTTAATCCAATCTGCTAGCCTATGTTTTTTGATTGATGAGTTTAAGCATTAACATTCAGTGTTACTATTGAGACATGGTTTGTATTACCAGCCATATTTGTTTATTTTTGTTATTTAACTTGATTTGATTTTCTTCTTTGATTAGTTTTTCCTTTAGGCTACTACCTCCCTCTGCTGATTTTCATTGTTGTTTTTTGTTTCCTCTTCATGGAATATTTTTCCAAGGATGTTTTGTAGTGTTGGTTTTCTAGCTATAAATTCTTTTAACTTTTGTTTAACATGGAAGGTTTTTTCATCTTCAAATCTAAAGCTTAATTTTGCTGGATCAAGATTCTTGGTTGGCACCCGTTTTCTTTCAGAGCTTGATATATGTTGTGTCAGGGTCTTCTAGATTTCAGGGTCTGTGTTGAAAAATCTGCTGTTACCTTAATTGGTTTTCCCTATATGTAACCTGATTCCTTTCTCTTATGGCTTTTAAAATTCTCTCCTTATTCTATATATTGGGCATTTTCATTATAATGTGCCTCGGTGTGGATCTGTTGTGATTTTGTACATTTGGCGTCCTGTAGGTTTTTTGAATTTGGATTTCCAATTCATTCTTCATGTTTGGAAAGTTTTCTGATATTATTTCATTGAATATAGATTGTTCATTCCTTTGGTTTGGACCTCTATGCCTTCCTCTATCGCAATAACTCTTAAATTTGGTCTTTTTATGCTATCTCATATTTCTTGAATGTTCTGCTCTTGGTTTCTTACCATTATCACTATGTGGTCTATGCTCTTTTCAAGATTATATATTTGTCTGATTTCCTGTCTTCCAAGTGGTCTGCTCTGTTGGTGATGCTTTCATTTGAGCTTTTAATTTGGTTTATTATTTCTTTCATTTCAAGGATTTCTGTTTGGTTTTTTTTTTTTAGAACCTCTATCTCCCTGTTGAGGTGATCTTTTGCATCCTGTATTTGTTTATGTATCTCCTTGTTGAAGTGATCTTTTACTGCCTATATTAGCTCTCTTATATTTTCCTTGAGTTCACAGAACATTTTAACCATGTACATCCTAAACTCCTTCTATGTCATTTCTTCTGCTGTGACTACCAATGATTCTATTGAAGTGGTGTCTTCATTTGTTTGGGGCACTTTCTTCCCTTGTCTTTTCATGTTTCTCATGTGTTTTCCTTTGCAGCTCTGTGGGTCTAGATTCTTATTGTGTTTATCCTATAGGTTTGTAGTGTTCTTGTAGGGTTCCAAGACCTCTCCTTTGTGGGGAAGGACAATGTTAACAGATCCCAATATCAACAATATACCACCTATGAACAATTTGTTGTTATTAAGAAGTTTACAGTTTAGTCTCGCTGTACAGAAATGTTGGATTCAATTATTTTCTAAAATATAACCAGTAGTTTTGTAAAAAGGTTTACAGCTTCTGATGGTGGACAATAAACTGGGGGGTCGAGTGTATGACGATATGCTGAGGAGGTAGGATGTGAGGATATAGAGTTAAAATATCTTAGGAATTGTGAAGGAGAAATCTAGTGAAGAGAGTTAGTAGCAAGAGAAAAGACAGGAAGTAATTTAGGTTAGGCAAATATGTGGGATGACAACAGAGTATATAAAACACACATATGTATTTAGAAAAATACAGATGTTAAAACACTAAAATTTGGAGGGGGAAAGAATAAAAAGGATAAGAAAAAAAGGGCATATACAACACCTCTATATTATGTTATTCAGATGACTCAGTCCTTAAAGTCCTATTTTATGCAAAGTTCTTGGTTTCACATATGTTGGGGATGTGAGGGCCGGAGGATAGAGAGGTAGAAAAGAAAAAACAAACAAACAACTCGAAGGAAGAAACTAGGGTTGTAGCTAGCTTTAGAGATCTGCATCTTTCCTGCTTCTCTTCTCATACCGTAGGTGAGGTAGACTGTTGTAACCTGGTGTCTCTGCGCTCTGGATGGTGGAGGTAACCAGGGTGGGAAGACTGGTCCTGGCACAGGGCAACTGGATGTGGGGAGTGGCACCCTCTAGTCCCTGCAGAAAGACTGCACCTCACGGGTCTCTTTCTGGGACTGCTTGTATGACTTGAGTGCCTGGTACTATCTCCCTCTCTTGCCTGGAGATTTCCCAGTTCCTGGTCTCTTGTTAGGCTCCAGACTTTAGCCCTGTCTCCCTCTCCCCTAGCAGTTCTCAACTGAGGAAACTCTGACCCTGGGGACTCCTGTGGGCAGCTCCCTGATCGCACTGCACACCTGTGTTAGGCAGCTACTGTGTTGGGTTACTGCCGCTGGAGAAGGGGGAAGGTTGGAAACCTGGTACCTGGCCATTTGATATCTGATCTGGGAACTGCTCCCAGCTAATTTGGCGAGAATGTTGAGTCAAGATGGCAGTGGTGTGCTTTCAGTGACGGGATGTCTGGTGACGTGGGGGGAGCCTGGGGAGCCGGGCGATGGTGTTGAGCTGAGGGTAGGTAGCAGCTGAGTGACTTGTGTGGGAGCTGTGTGAAGTCTTGGCCATCTGCAGATGTGTTGATAGATGATTCTGCTAAGGCTCTCGTCAAGTCTTGAGTGGGCTGGAACTTCAGGCTTTGGGTCCTGCTCCAAGACCAGGTGTCCTATTCCAACGCTGAGACCTGGAGACCCTTGTGGGGTCACAATGCTGGGGATTTCTGTTGAGAGCAGCTGAATAGGGGTCCTTTAACACTCTCAGAGATGGAGTATTCCGACTAGGTGAGATCTGCCGGCACGTCAGTGCAGGGCACGGGGCGGCTCACTCCCTTCCCACCACCATGTTTTTCTGGAGAAAAAACATGCCAATTTCATCATCACACAGAGAACTATTTTAGTGATTAAGTTATTAAATATAATTATTTGACATATTATTTTAGGTGGTAAATTTATTATAGACTGCAATTTTCAGATTTGGTAAAAATATTGATTTTTTTCGTTTATTCATGCATTCATCAAATATCATAGCACTACTCTAAGAGTAGTGAAAACAAAAATTATCTTCTGATCTGTCTTTCTAGCAGACAGAAAGTATATCTATAACATCTCATGAAGCTCAAGTATTTCTGCATCGAAAGAATATTGAATATACTCTTTGCAAAATATTACTTTTTAAAGTTTGATTTGCATATTGAGCCTTACTGGTTTTTTTAAAATATATTGTTTTAGTTGAAGATGGACACAATACCTTTATTTTATTAATTTATGTGCTGAGGATTGAACCCAATACCTCACACGTGCTAGGCAAGTGCTTAACCACTCAGCCCCAGCCCCGGCTTACTGTTTTTTAATAACATTATTATTACAGAATATACTCTAAGCCTATATCAGAACACTGTCTGAAATGAATGTTAGGTTATGAATGAGGCAAATACGTGTTTAATAGTTTATAATCTAGATAAATTAAAGAGTCCAGTTTATAAAGCCTTAACACCTTTTTCCTTACATGATGCTTGAAAACATAAGGTTTGATTTCATTTGCATGCAGAAAGCAGTAATTTACCAGTCTAGTCATAGAATCATTATTCCATCAGGAAGGATTTCCACGAGGTTCCAGATTTGTTTCCCTTTATCAAAAGTGTAGTATTCGTGGAAAACTGTAAGGCAGCTCAGTAAAAATAAAGTAGTAGAACCTTTTAAGGATTGAGTTTTGCTTGGGTCATTTAATTAATTTATTTATTTAGAGGATTTAAGAAAGTGAGGGCTCCTCTGATTTGAATGTTGTCAGGAAGCAGGGGCAATTTGATGATAAGAATGAAATTGAGCTGAAATTTTCAATGGAAAAGAAGTACTCATGTTAGTGGAGAAAGGGCTATATCTAGTCATTTTTGTGGTTACATAATGCTTTTGTCTCCTCAGAAATGACAGTGGTTTTATGTTGATTTGGGTTTTTCTATTTCATGACTTTATGTGATATTGCTTTTAAAGAAATTGTAATGTGTTCATATTATTTATGGGGACTGCAATAATTTAGGTGTTAATTGCCATTTAGGCTACCCCAGTGTCAGGGCTGATTGTCTTGTTTTTGTCTTGTTTGCTTTGTTTGGGCCTTTCCCCCATAGAAGTAAAACATATTATTAAAGTATGACACCACAAAAGGGTATGGTTTGTTCTGGTATGACTAGAAGGAGGGGTACATGTGGGCAAGGTTAATATCCTCAATTTGTATCATAACAGTAGTTTAATGATTGATTAGTAGAATATAAGACGGACAAGGACAGTAGTTTAAGAATAGTTCATTGGTCATTGTTTTAGAAGAATAACAGATGTCTGAACTAAGGCAACAATCATGAAGATAAATATCAGGGAATATGTTTTGGAAATAATTTGATGTTCAAATCAGAAAGACTATTTATCAGTAAGATATGACTTCATTCACTGATTGAAGAAGGAGTGAAGGAGAGAGGAAAAGTTAAGACTGACTGCTTACTCATATTTGACTCATGTGATTGAGCAGATAGTTGGTACTCTTTAGTAAAATAGGGAATTCAGGAAGAAGAGAAGATTTGGGAAAAATAATGAGTTCACTTTTGAATATAATATGTATAGAATACTTAAGATTCAGAAACTGGTTGAATTTGCACATAGGTCCTTGATTTGGAAGTATTTGCTGACAAATTATTAAATAGTAAAGGATGCAGCTAATTCCCTTACTGGTAAAAGGTAATAATACTCCAAATTTGACAGTCAAAGATTAGTGGTCATGTAAGAGGAACTGTCTAGAAAATCTAGTGTCCTGTACCTTAGATTTCCTTTTCTTCAGAGGGATCTCTTAGCAATCACTACTGAAATGCTCTTAATGACTGACTTCTGGGACCTGGTGTCATGGGTCACTGCTCTCCATTTTCTTTTGCAATCTGAACTGAATTCTTTTCTCAATTTCCTACAACATGGCTAAGAAACAATTATGTTTAAACAAGACTTTACTAACGGTTCAAGAAAGCAATAAGAAAAATTGTTACTGAAAGTAATATGCACTTAACTCATCCGACTATGAAATGTGCCTTGTGTTTGTATGCTGTACTGTATACCCTTTGTAATCCCCATGGGGAGATCTGTCTGAATAGCCTCCCAGCCTGCATAATACCAATTTCCTTCCATCACAAAACACACCCTTGAACAAGGCTAGATACCTTAAAGTTTAGGCCCCAAAATGCAGGGGCAGAAAAGCCATTCCTTTACTCCCTGATATCTCCATCTTCCCAGTCCTGTATCCTCTTCCTAGGAATCCTTCCTCTTTGGGGAATAACATCAGTACTTTCAGAGTATACTTAACTCTACCCATAGAAAATAATAGAAGATTTAGGGTATAGTAGATACAATGCCTGCTTAGTTTTAGATTATTCCTTAAAATTACTTATTGCTCAAAGTCCCTGGTAAAAAATATGGATCTCTCTAGTCTTCAAAGTTGTACCATATGCTCTGGACCTTCAGGCTCAGCTAATTGGATCAATAGTAGACACATAACCCAGGGAATACCAATCCAAAGGGTGTTGAGCCAAATTCTATTCTCTCTCTTAGAATTTGGAATTAAGACCTCAAGAATAACTTCATGTTACTCATTACCAAATAATGTTGGGCCTGGGCTAGGATGGCCATTTTATTCAAATTCATGCTGATGATTGAACAGTGAAAGCCACTCTATAGACAAAAGCAGAGAAAGGGAGCAAGTGACAAAAGAAGTAGGCAAAAGAGACGGTGATTCCATTTGAGATAAAAATTGAAGTCTTATAGTTGTTTCAGTCCTCCTCTATTAATATTTTGTTCCCAAACTGAGGTTGTCAATAAAGGCTTACGATAAAACTATCTTATTTATATCAGTTCAAATGGACGACTGTTTTGTTGTTGTTTCCCTTATCTTTACAATCAGAATTACTCTGACATAATGGGTATGATTATAGGATTGACTTGGTGGGGCATGTACTATCTCTAGTGGTCCGTAATTGATTGAATTGTAGGAAAAATTTACCATCATTTTGTCAAATTAATAATATCAGGATATCCGAAATGTTAAAATTTTTTATTTAGAAAAAAACTGGATCATGAATTTTGCACATTGTTTTTTTCATGTGTATAAACTTGGAATAAGGATGTTTCTTGATTCTTTAAAGGTATATATTGTCAAGTTTTAGTAGTAGTAGAAGTTTTTGTTTGCCACAGAATAATATTGTAAAATATTTATTAAACAAATTCATGATAAAAGCATCATGACAAATTCCTGAGCATTTGTTATTTACTATAAATACTACCATTTTAAGAAAAGAATATGTGTGCGTCAGTGGCTTAAAAATAAATTATGAACTTACCTATTTATTCACACTGATTGTGTCATGATAAAGATAATATTATCTGTTGCAATTTCTTTTTAGACAGTCTTGCTGTATTGCCTATGCTGGCCTCACACTGGAAATTCTCCTGCATAGTCTTCCTGAATAACTGGGATTATAGGCATGTGCCACTATGCCCAGCTGCCTTTTGCCATTTTTAGTAGCCATTTTATACCATTTAGATTCTTCACATGTAGGCAGTTCTCTTGAAAGAATACTATACCAGTAGCCATTTTATGATAATGTTTATTTTTCTTCCATCTGTAATTAAAGTTTATGGACATGGATGCTATTGTGAAAGGAAAAGGTGACATAAAACTTATTTCTTCTCAGATAGAAAAAACGAAGTGGAAGCATCAGCAAATATTCCTCTGTCCTCTGGTTATAGTACAGAAACAGATTCAACTCCCAGAGCTTCAACTGTTATTTACAGTGGTTTGAAAGAGACTTCAGAGGTAAGAAAAACTGACAGCTGTACAGATGATCTCCTTTCTAAGGTCAAGAAGATAAGCAAGCATTCACTTTAGTTGTATATGCTATTATCAGGAAAAAGCAAAACTATGTAAATCTTAATCTATCAAAATTCTTTGTGATAAGTAACAATAATCGATGCAATATTTCAGACTGTGTTTTATATATTCATGGTCCGTCTTTGAGGATGATTTACTTTGAGAAATCGCCTAAATTTGTTGCTTTTTAAATTAAAGGAAACAACAATCCAGAAATTGGAAAGGATGAAAAAAATGTAAGTAACAGAAAGGGGCAACAGAAATTAATTTCTCTGTAGGGAATTGTATTGGATTACAATATATATATAGAATGTGCATGTGTTTCAAACCTTAAAGGTCTCAATCAGGTGTGGAATTTCCTTCAAGACTCCAGTGGATAATAAATCCACCTACAATTATGTGTTTGTGAGATGAGTCACTGTTTTGGTTTCCAAGAAGTGGTATAAAACATTGTTAATGGAATTAACTGTGGATTAAAGAGTGCAAAGATATTTTGGGTTGATAGTTAATCGAGTTATCTTTTTTTGATAACTGACTTATCAAAATATTAAAAATATATAAATAAATGGTTTAAAGCATCTTTTTCAGTAAGTTATTGATAAAGTAATACTATTGACAGTACTTTAGCTCAAATGACATTACACCTGGTATTTTTTAAAGACCAGTTCAAAGGAAATACAAAATGAAATTTTATAACAATATTATACAACCTGCTACATTAAAAACTTAATATTTTGAAATGTGAGAAGTGTTAAAATAACTCATGCTTCAAGAATTGACTATATTTTGTCTCCTATGGTATACTTAAGTTTATTAATAGCAACTGTGCCTAAAAGTAGGGAAAATATTAAAATTTATTTTAGACTCAAAAGCATACTCTTAACAATTTAAATCCTGTTCTTCATTATGAATCATTTATTTACATAACATATCATTTGTTTATTCTATTTCAGGTTTGAAGAAACAGCAGAGTTACTGAAATGCTCAAGTCACTAATTGTAGAATTTCCTGCATGAACCTCTCTAGAACTTTGACTACTGTACATGTTGTATATTTTAAGAATCTATATAATTTTAATATACTGCGATTTTTATTAAGAATTTGAATTCCATTTGATATGAGTTTTTCATTCATTATTGAATAAATATTATTTTTGAGCTTTGATTATACTGCTTTACTCTCCTTCACTTTTCTTAGGAAAAACTTATGTTTCAGTACATTACCTTTACAGAGTGAAGTCATTACAGCAAGCACTGTATTTTTGTGTTGACATTTGTTGGCAATGTGCTAAGTAATATGTTTTTTAAAGTACAGACTTGAGGACCATAGTTTACATCCTGTTGGAAACATTCCAGCTAGGACTTGCATATTGTACCCAAGAGGCTCTCGTACATACCATCTTGCCATCTGTGCTAACGAATAAGCGGTAGTGAAAAGTTAAAAATGCTCATTGAAAATTAAAGCTAAAAAATACATCTATTTTATGCTTAGTCAAAAAGCAGCAATACCTTTCCAATTAACACTGAGAATCAGGGTATGATTCTCTTTTTGTATTGAAAAGGTTCTGAAAGATCACTTTGAGAGATGTGTTGAGTATTTAAGTTCCCCGGTGTATAACACATTTTAAGACCAGCAGCACAGATGTAGATGGTGGCTGTCAGAAGATACACAGTGAATTTTTTTTTCTCTTCATGGAAGTTGTAAATATTTTCGAATAGTAAAAGCCTTAGATGAAGTTAAATCAAGAGAAAATGAAATTCATTTTAGAAATTATTACATAGTATACTTCTAAACTTTGTAAATAAAAATATACTAATAATCCTAGGCAATACTCAGGAAACTTGAAGGATAAAAAGTTTTTTTTTTCTTTTTTATCATATAGAACATCTGATTGCATCCTACTCATCTGTTTTCAATACATATATCTAATTTGATTTTCACTGGTGAACAGATAACTTTTTTGAAAAAGTATTTTAATATCCCAACAAATGTTGTCACTAGATTTTTAAAACTATTAGCTTTTTATGTTAGCCTATTAAAGAATATAACCTTGAATTTAGCAAAGTTTTAATAGTACATCCAAAATTAATGAATCCTGTTAGCTTTATTTTATCAATTACAGGAGAGCATTTATAAAACTCCACAGTTTTGAAAGAACAATACATCAGCTTCTATCAGTTCTAGTGTGGAATTATAGCACCACCTTGTGGTTGATACGCTAATATTTTACCTTTTCTTGAAACAAGTGATTTCCCATAAAACGGAATCTTATTTTTCCTTTCGAAAAAACTGAATTCCAATTTTAAAAATAAACATTTTTGAAGTTTTCTTGTAGAAGACAGAAGAAAAGGTAAGTTCCTTTTTCTCATTCTGTAATCCTCGTTTTTTCTTTATATAGTATAAATGTAAACAAAATTTAGATGTTTTAAAATATTTTAATCTAATTTATTTCTAATATTAGAAAATATGTGTCTATTGAAAATGTAATAAGACATTTTTTATTTATGTTACCAAGTAGAAATTTGGAATCCAAATTTGGAATCCAGCTTAGCCAGGAACAAACAAAACAACTCATATAACTATATATGTTTACACTTACAAGAGTATACTATTTTGAACACATAATATTTACAAAAATAAAGCAAGTTTGATTTAAGCTAAGTTACTGAAGAGGATTGTCAAATTATTTCTTATTCTAACTCTTTTAGAAATAGTAGAAACATTTTTCTATAGGTAATTTGGTCAGTGGTTTATAACAATAAACCAGCCCCTTTGGGGAGTTTGAGAAGCTGAGGTAGGGAAGTCCTGGAGAGATTATCTGGGGTTACATAATTGACCCTTAGTTAACTGTAAGTTTTATACTACCAACAAAGGTGTCAGTGGCTTGTGCTGCCCTGTTTACACTGTACAGTCCAAATAGTCTGGGTAGAGACAATATATAATACCACGAAGAATGCATATTGTGTAAAGTACTAGTAAGAAAGTGTTGAAAATAAGTAATGCCAACTATATGAAAATTCTAGGCAAAGTTAAGGTCTATTATGTTAGGAAAAAGTAGTTCTATCATGTTTGTTTTACTTCACTGTTTTAATGTGATGTTTTAACATGTAATATATTCCTTGAAAAATAAAACTTAAAGACTTTGGAACTGTGTTTTATGCCATTCATTACTCAGAGCTTTATATAATTGATTGGCACTTGGAGAAGCATTAAAAAAATAAAAGGACCTTGTCAATTTTATAAACTACAACACTTTTTTTAAGCTCAAATTACATTATAGCTTTAATTTTTACATTTTAACAATTCCCAGGTTTCTCTGTCTCTTTTCTTTCAATCCAAAGAAAGCAGAGAGAATAAAGTGGTAGAGGTAGTATAAATTTTTAAACTACAAAATTAAACTTTAATTGTTATGACACTTGAACTTTAGTGTTTATAGTGAAAATGATAGGCTTCTTATGCCACTCAAAAAGAGAGAAAGCAACTGGAAACTGTCCATTACTGACAGCAGTATTTAGAACGTGCAAGTTCTTTTTTTGTTGGGGAATTTTTAAAATTATATTTTATCATGATTTATATTTGTAATACTTGTAGAAATGGGGCCTATATAAATGTATATGTCCTTTTTCCTCACTGAAGTTCACTAACTCATAAATAAAAATATTTAGGTAGATAGGTTTTTTATTCTTTAATTATTGATACATATTTGAATTGTTTCCAGTTTGTCCATAATGCTATTGTAAACATTCTTGCACATGGTGAACATAGTTAGGCATTTCCATTGTGTATATGCCTAATCTTTTTTTTTTCTTTTTCTTTTTTGTTTGTTTTTAGATATACATGACAGTAGGGTATATTTTGACATACTTACATGGAATGCAACCCATTCTAATTTTGATTACATTCTTGTGGTTATACATGATGTGGAGTCACACTGAGCATAGGAACAATAATTAAAATGTTTGAGGAAACGAATGAAGATGAATTATTTTAACAAACATTGCTTGGGCACATTTTTCTCAGCCATGATTCCTTATCTGTGGTGTTAAGAACTCTCCTTATAACACCTTTTACATAAGAATTTTTTTCTGTCTCTGGTGATGAGATGTTTCTGTTCTCCTGGTATGGGGTAGGGATGGCATAGTGCCCATTTTGTATCTGCTATTTTTCAAGTGCCTTTAGCTTAAAATAATCCATTTGACAAAAGTGGCATATTTTGTAGTGGCATATTCTGCCACCCTTCACTATCAAAAACAGAATACGAAATCTCACTTAGCCAAAGATAATTGCTACTACCAGTCTCCCGCATCTGAGTCCCATTGTTATTACTATGCTATCCTTTATTCTTCATTCTATTTCATACGTGTATTTCCTTTCCCATTTTCATTGTATGACCTCAAGGTTTTCTCTCTGTTTGCACTAACTACTGATCACCCTGTTGATATCCTACCCCTTCAGTGTATCCATACTACTTCCAAAGTAAGTTTTTGAAAAGTTCCTTTGATTATGCCATGTTGCTACTAAAAATGCCTTTCGTTTCTCCTGTTCGGGGGGGGAAAAAAAAAAAAAGACAAATTTCTTAGGCTGAGCATCAGAAGCCTATTTCTCTGAAGTCTCATCTTCCTTTCCAGATTATCTGCAATTCTGTAGACAGTCTAGGTACAGTGCTCTCTTAAATTGTGCTTTTGTACATGATCTCCTTTGCTAAGAATGACTTTCCCGTCCATCTAGTGAACCTCAAAGCCACTTTACCTTTCTTGGATAGGTTTCTCTCAAATACAAAGTCCAAGTTATAAACTTTCATTTCCGCTGCCTTAGTGGCTTGTTTATACTTTTGATTTTTACATCGAGTTTATAGCTATTATTAATTATTTTTAGTCTCCCAGTGTACCTATTATTTGTTTATTTTTTTATTCACTACCAACTAAATGATAATAATTATTGACTGAACAATGACTACTGAATAAGTAAGGATTTCCAGATGAGTAAGATTTTATCACGTCAAAAGCTGGGACCTGTCATCTATGCTATATTTGTTCTATGGGAGGAATCTATATTTTCAGAAAAAAGATATAGTTGTATATTCTAGAAAAGAATCATCCTAAACTGAATACCTCTTTGATATATTAACAAATACTTTTAGAATGAATGAAAGTTTACTGAATTGTTCCCAAGGTGCCAGTGTGTCAGGCACTGGACATAGGGAGAGAACAAGGAAAAGATGGTTCTTATACTCACCAAGATAATGACTGAGTAAGAAGGATAACTTAAAAAGCAATAACAAAGTGTAGTCAGTGCTGTGATAAGGGAAGGCTGATACAGCTAAGTAATCAAGGTTGGTGGGAAGGCTTCTCAGAAAGTGATGTTAATTTTAAGTCCTAAAGGATGAATTGTGCTGTGGTTTGAATCGTAATTTTAAATTAAGTTTTAATTTTAATTTTATGATTTGAATTTTAATTATCAGTTAATTTTAAGTCCTAATGGATAGCCAGACATTATGGTTTAAATATGGTTTATTCCCTCCAAAATTCAAGTTGGAATTGAATTGCTATTGTGAGCTTTTAAAAGGATAAAAATTGAATCTGACTATGGTGTTTTCTGATGAGGTCTTTGGGAGGTGCTTAGTATTAGATCAGGTTGAGGGCGTGAAGATTGAATGCCAATGGCTTTATAAGAATAGAAGCCAGAAGCACACACATGCTCCTTGTCTTGCCATGTGATACCATTCTCTCACATGCACTCCCTCCATGCCATCTGCCAGGATGTAATACAGCCAAGTGGGTCCTCACCAGATCTAGCACATATACTTTTTTGGACGTCTTAGGCTCCAGAACTGCGAGCTAACTAAATGTCTTTTCTTTCTAAGTTGCCCAATCTGTTATTGTGTTAGTATTAAAACATTAATACACCAGCAAAGATAGTTTACATAAACGGACTAGCATGAGCAAAGGCATGGGAAGAAGGGCATTTTAAAGAAAGTCACTAGGGCTAGCTAGCATACTGAGTTTGCATTGTGTCTATGGGAGCAAGGTGGTCAGAAGTCAGTTTACATAGGCCCCAGGAGCACATTAACTTTATTTACTGAAAAATTTTAAGCTGTAAAAATCACAATCAGACTGGAGTTTTTGAAGGATTGATTTTTAGTGGTTTAGTGTGGAGAATGGATAAGTGGACAAAACTAGAGGCCAAGAAACTTTAGGAAGGCTGTGATAGTAATCTAAGGAAGAGAGAGAGGGTGATTCAGGTAATGAAGACAATATCAATGAAGAGAAATAATGGGATTTGACAGAGAATGTATTTCAATTTAAGGCCATCTTCAGTTTAGAATCTGCATTGGGGGATGGGAGGATATACACTCATGTTTAATTTCTTACCAAATTGTTCCTGGATTAGAATCTTAATTGGAAATACAAAAGATCAAGCCCCACTCCTAACCTGAATTGGATTCTGCATTGCAGCAAAAACCCAAAGTTATTTGTAGGAACCTTAAATTTGAGAAACACCAGTTGATATTCCTTTTGCTTTATTAGCATAATCAACATGGAGTCTAAACTTTCAAATTCAGGATTCTTCTAAATTGCTTTTATCTAGGTATATGCAGCTTTTTATAATACGTAATTAGTATTTGGACTCAATACTTTTTTGAATGGATAGAGTGTTGGGGTTTGAGTGAATTTAGTTAAACTTTCTTTTCTTCTTAGTTGAACTATATAGAGCTCTATATATGAACTATACAGAGTTAAAACATCTTTCTTCAACATTAGATGTGTATTTTGTACAAATGTCTGGGGCCTCATCAATAATGATCTTTCCCTAAGTGTGCACAGATCATGCCAATTATCCTCTATCTTTGAAATATGTGTGTTTATGCTGAGAAATTTCCTAGTTTTCACGTTTAATTATATTACCCAAAGTACAACAGACAATCTTCTATAGACAATTCAGTGTTTTTCAGTGTTATATCATGGAGTAACTATTGGGATCTATATTTAACTTAAAATTCAGCAGTAGGTTTTGCTTTTTCTAAAAATCATTTGTAAAGTACAACCTACTTTTAGAAGTGTCAAAAATGAAGGAAGAAAAAAGCATCTTAGATTTAAGAAAATATGATAGTTCACAGCCACATCAATGTTTATAGCAGCACAATTCACAATAGCTAAACTGTAAACCAACCTAGATGCCCTTCAATAGATGAATGGATTAAAAAAAGTGGCATATATATACAATGGAATGTTACTCAGCAATAAAAGAGAATAAAATCATGGCATTTGCAGGTAAATGGATGGAGTCAGAGAAAATAATGCTAAGTGAAGGGGTTTTTTTGCAAAAAAACAAATGCTGAATGTTTTCTCTGATATAAGGAGGCTGATTCATAGTGGAATAGAGAGAGGGAGCATGGGAGGAATAGACGAACTCTAGATAGGGCAGAGGAGTGGGAGGGGAAGGGAGGGGGCATGGGGTTAGAAATGATGGTGGAATGTGATGATCCTTATTATCCAAAGTACGTGTATGAAGACACGAATTGGTGTGAATATACTTTGTGTACAACCAGAGATATGAAAAATTGTGCTCTATATGTGTAATAAGAATTGTAATGCATTCCATTGTCATAAATAAATTTTAAAAACCATCAAAAAAAGAAAATATGATAGGAAGCAATTTCAATAGGTAGGTTGAGTATGAGGAGAGGAAAGTAAAAACTTTAACTTGACTCAATGTGTCTTCCCTCGACTTTTCTTCTGCTTAAGTAATTCACAGTATCTGGTTTGTGTTTTCAAATTCTGTTTATTTTTACTCTGTTGATGTTCAAATTAGAAAATTCAAAACAACACCACAGCTGGTGACCCTTTTTAATGACCATCAAAAATGTCAAAATTTTTAAAATTTAAAAGCATCACCAAATTCCCCTTATCCCTTTCTCAGTTTGGCATCACATTTTGATTTACTGTGGTTTTCCCCATTCTATTTTCCCCATTTATATACTATACTTTTTCAGTTTTTGAACTTGCTAGACTTTACATGACCTAAAAATGCCATTCTGTGTACTTAAAATGTTCCTTATTCCCTACTCTTCATTAAGGTGTCCTATAATTTTCCTTCATTTCACTTTGTACCTTATGAAGCCCATTTGCAGTTGTTAAATAAGGTCTTCCCTCTGCTAAACTGCAAGGACCATGCAAAAAAAGATCCCAAATTTTATTTACTAATGTGTTCTCCATGCTTAGCACAATGCCTGATACTCTCAATTCACTTTGTGATTTGATAGACAAACACTTAACACCCCTTCTCCCCCACCTCGTATTTCTATGTAATTCAAATTCTGTAGGCATCAGGTACTGATTTTTAAATTCAAATCCATTTCAATTTAATATCAACTATCTGTTTAGATGTTGTGCTACAGTTCTGTATCTGGTAAATGTAGTATGTAGTATGTAGCACTAATTCCCTAGTTGGTAACTTTTAAAAAGTTTCTCCATCCGATAAGCATCGATATATTTGGAGTTTAAATATGGAGTTTCCTTATGAAAGTTTGCTCAAAAAAAGTATACTCTGGGTCTCATTTAAAACACTAAAAGGTAGTGAAGTTTTAGAGAAAATGAGGTTTCTGCTTGTGGAAATATGGCTGACAAGACATTTAAAAATGTACAAAACCCCTGAAAGAACTATCAAATAGTCTAGATAAAATGCAATAAGTAATTATCAAAGTTATCTCACACACACACACAAAGAAATCCTTAAGGGCTAAAAGAAGAGGAAACGAATATTCAGAGTAATACCCTTCTCTAAAACAGCAGCTTCCCCGAGGGACTGCTGCTGTTAGTAACCTAAGGTCTTGAAGTGGCCTCATGTTTTTTCATTGGCTTTATTGTGGTATTATTTACATACAATAAAATCCACCAATCTCAGCCATGCATTCACTCAACAGCCATCATAATCAATATGTAGAATATGCCCTTTTGCAGTCAAACCTCTTTCTCCATCTGTGCACCTTAACAAACATGATTCCCATTGTCATTTTAATCCTGCCATTTCTAGAATTTCACATTAATGTAATCATACGATATTTAGTCTTGAATTGGGCTTCTTCACTTAGCATATGCTTTTGAGATTCATCCATGTTGTAGGTAGTAGTGTAATAGCTGTCTTCCCAGAATTTAAAAATTTGTAGACCCAGCCACTGTCCTGTTAACCCTTCTTTACTTCTCCACCTTAGCTTCCTATAGCAATCATCTCACTCTGAGAACAAAACCTGAATAGAAACTGTCCCCCAAATCCTTGGCCCCTGGCACCAGGAGAATGCCAACAGGACCCTGAAGCACAAGAATTAGAATAGACCTCTGGCCCACAAGCCTGGGCAAATAAATTTTGTTCTTCCCCTATTTAATTTAAGTTCTGTGAGTTGGGTAGAAGGCAGAATAACTGTCTTCTACATTTGGTCAAACTGTAAATAAATTCATTTTTCATTTTTATTAATTTGATTTTATTCTAGGTTTTGATGGGTGCCAGAATCTACCCTGATGTGACACCCAGAGCCAAACCTATAACTGAGGGCCCTGGTATCTGTAGTTTGTTCCTTTGTGCCTAAGAATTTGGGCACAGCTTTTCACTTCTCTTGGGCAAATAACTAGGAGTGGGGTAGCTGGGTCAAATGATTAAGATTGCCTCATTTTATGAGAAATTGCCAAACTTTTCCAAAATGACTGTACCATTTTGCCTTTCCCACTAGCAGTGTATGAGAGTTTCAATTGCTTGCCATTGATGCCAATACTAGCTTTTGTCAGTCTTGGTGGGTGTATGTTGGAAGTTCAAAATATAAGACTTTATATGTACTGCCTTGATACCTGGTAAAACTGGGAAGGCTTCAAATGGTCTCACCACATGATTCCCTTCCCGCCTGGCTTCCATGGATAAGGTTCCCTAACCAAACATTCCTCCTCACAGGGGATTAGACACTTATCCCTAAATAGCAGGGTTTCTGTTCCATGCCAAGTATAGATTATCCAAAGAAACCAATCATTCTCCTGTTGGAACTCAGGGTCACAACCCCCTCTTAAGAAGTAGTAATACTACAAAGTCTGCCTGTCCCTTCCTCCATGTGTTCACTATTCCTCAGCAGAGCCCCCATGTGGCCCTGCATGACGTGTAGTCCTATAAACTGGTACTCTGCACAGGCTGTGAGTAAATGAGAATAAGAAATTATTGTCATTCTTGTCTAGTGTTTAATGTTGTTATGGTTTAGATTATGTGTTCCCCGAAAGCTCATGTGTGGGACAATGCAAGAAAGTTTAGAGATGAAATGATTGAGTTATAAGAAGTTTAAACTGACCAACACATTAATTCCATGATAAGGATTAATTGGTGGTAACCAATTAATAGGATGTGACTATTAATTAAGTGGGTCCCTGGGAGCATGCCTTTTGGGTTTATATTTTGTCTAGCCCAGAGCAATGGAGTTGGCCATCTATGGACTGAGACCTCTGAAACTATGAGACCCCAAATAAAATTTTTCTCCTCTAAAATTATTCTTGTCAGGTCTTTTGGTCTCAGAGGCAAATTTAAAAAAATGATATAAAACAAATGTTATATGTTTGGCCAAACCAATAACCCTGAGGAGGGAATCCCTCCATCATCAATGTGATGAATAGGAGATAAAAATAATGTGTGATGGTATTCCATAGCAATTTTAGTTTATACTTCTTAAAAATGTTGAGCATCGTGTACTTATTTACTATTCATGCATCTTCTTGATAAATCTCTTCAAATTTATTCCCTACATTTTAATTTGGGTTGTTTGTCTTATGGAGTTTTGAGAATCCTTTGTTGAACATGTTTTGCAAAAACTTTTTCCCATTCTGTGTTTTCCCATTCATTTCTTTAATAGTGTATTTTAAAGAGCAGAAGTTCTAAATTTTAATCACACCAATTTTTCAATTTATTAGTTATTGGAAAAGGAGTGTTTTCTCCATTGTTGTAGTTGGAGATCACAAAAATTATATTTTTCCTTTCAGTTCTATCATGTATTTTTGAAACTCTTATTAGATGCATAAACATTTAGAACTGTTATTTTTCATGATAATGAGCTTATTTATGAATTGGCCCTCTTTATCTCTGTATTATTCTCTAGATATCCACTTTCTCATACTAATATAGTCATCCCAGCTTTCTTTTAGAAAGTGTTATCACAGTGCTTATTTCCCATCTTTTTACTTTTAATGTATTTCTGTGTGTTTCATTAGATCTTTTAGAGACAACATAATTTGGTCTTGTTCTTTTATTCAATCTGAAAATCTCTGAAGGGTTTAGATTATTTAATTTGATTAGGGGTATGATTGGACTTAAATCTACCTACCTTCTTGTTCTTTTTATTTATTTATTACTTACATACATGACAATAGTGGAATGCATTACATTCATAATTATCCATTCACAGCACAATATTTCATACCTGTATATAAAGTATGTTCATGCAAATTATGCCATTATACATGAGCTCTCTTATTTTTTTTTTGCATTACAATTCTTAATACACCTTTATGCCACAATTTATCATATCTCTGTTTGTATATAAGGTATGTTGACACCAAATTCACATTTTCATACATGTATTTTATATAATGATTACCGTCTCCTTCCACCATCCTTGCTATTCCCCTTCTCCCTTCCTTTCCCTCCCATCCCTATTCCCTATCTAGAAGTAATCTTCCTCCCATGCTCTCCCTCCCTACCCCACTTTGAGTCACCCGCCTTATATCAGAGAAAACATTCTTTTTCTTTATTTTTAACATTTGTTTTTACTTCCCTTTTATTGCTTCTTTTTCTGCATTATTTTGTATTTTTTTATCATTTCTTTTTTGTGTCTCTTATTGCCTTATAAAATACATACATGCACACATGCATGTATACTCACACGTGCTCCCATGATTACAATGTATATCTTTAACTGATTACAGTTCACCTTCAAATTCATACCACTAGAAGTATGACATAAGAACCTTAAAACAATAAGCTTTCATTACTCATCCTGGTCTTTTTTGTCAAAATTTATTTCTATATGTGTGATAAACTGCATAAAGCATTGCCATTATTTTTTGCAGTAAACAGACCTTTATCTTTAAAGAGGTTTAAGTCTTTTTTTTAAGAGTCTTTTAAAAGACACTCACCATTTTTGATGCTACTTATTCTTTTGCATATTTTCACATTTTCTCCTGGTATTATTTTACTTTTGCATGAAGGGCTTCCTTTAATTTTTTTTTTCTTTTTCCTGTTCTGGGGATACAAACCAAGGCCTTGCACATGCCAGCAAACCTTTAACTTATAGTATTATTTGCTGGTGACGAATCTGAAAAAATAAAGGGCATTTCACCATCATTTTAAAAAAAGATGTTTTGAGACCAGACATGATGGTGCATGCCTATAATCCCAGCAGCTTGGGAGGCTAAGGCAGGAGGATGGTGAGTTCAAAGCCAGCCTCAGTAAAAGTGAGACATCAAGCAACTCAGTGAGACCCTGTCTCTAAATAAAATAAAAAATAGGGCTGGGGTGTGGCTCAACGATTGAGTGCCCCTGAATTCAATCCCCAGTACATCCTCCTCTCCCCCACAAAAAAGATGGATGTTTTTGCTAGGCATGCGATTTTAGATGAATGGATTTGTTTGTTAGTTCTTTTGGCAATTTAAAGATGCCCATGCACAGTCCTTGGTTTGCATTGTTTCTTATGAGAAGTCTGCTATCATTTTTATCTATCTTCTCTATGAAATCTTTTCTCTGTCTACTTTGCTACTTTAAGATTTCTTTTTTTATTATCATTGATACTCAGGAGGGCTGTATAGAAGAAACAAAGTATAGATTGATCTTTAGAACATATAAAAACCAATTTTATTTCTATAAAGGAACCATGAATTGGGATTTTAAAAAGACATAAAACAGGTAATAAATACTACTTAGAAACAAATGTAGTAAAAGATATGTGTGAACTTCATACAGAATATTTCAAATAAAACGTTAAATAAAACTAAATAAATATATGGATACACCATCTTCATGTTAGGAAACTCAGTGATGACAGTTAATTCTCACATGATTTATATTTTCAATACAATTAATCTCAATCAAAGTCTACATTTTCCCCATAATTTAAGATTATATAAATTAAAGAAAATAAAGATTTGAAAGATAACTGATTAAATTTTGAGGGATACTCATCGTATAATATATTGAAATTATATGCTGTAATAATTATAGCAGTAATTAAAATTGTTATAGCAACATTGGCAGTGCAAGGCAAACATACAGGTTAATTGAAAAGTAGAGAGTCCCCACACAGATTCCATATAGAAAATAATATATAACAAATGCTGCATTACTGATTAGGTAATGGGTAAATTATTTAGTAAGAAAATTAATTTTGGATCTTATTTGGTACCATATACAAATCATTTTCAGATTAATTTAAAGCATAAATATGAAAATAAAAATGAAAGTAGTTCTGTGAACTGTAATATTACTTCCCCTCCAAGCTAAATCTGCATTTCAAAATATTTTCAGGTACTTTTATGAATATTAAAGTTGGAGATGCACTGGTAAGGGAGATTGTCTTTATAACTTTGGGGTGGGGAAATAGTTCCTAAAACACAAGATACACAAGCCATAAAATTAAAAAACTAAATTTGGTTTTCAAATGAGAATATTAATTACTGGCTGAAAAGATGTTGGCTTCCTGGAGAATTGGTGTTCACGTTGAAGGTAGCCCTGCAAATAACAGGCTTAATTACTTAGAGATCATCTCAAGTATCCTGCATCTAGCACACAAAGAGGTCACAAAAAGCTCAATTTAAACTGCCTGAAAAGTGAAAAGGAATTTGTTGGCTCATTGAACAGATAAGCAGGGGGGATATAACATGTCAGAGGCCAAAAATCCCACCAACAAGGAGAAAGAGAAAACAGCTAACTTGTGTGTGTATTCCAATCCTGAATGTTATGGGGATCAGTCACTAGAGCCTAGACCGGTGTGGACAGCCAAGGTATGATGAGTGAAGGAGATGTAAGTGAGCTCACAAGTGCACCGTTACTACTTTGCTATTCTCATGGACATTTGCCTACAAAGTCTAGGTGTGTCTGATGACTATTGCCTGACCTTGTTATAATGAGATTTTAAAACTCCAAAATCAACACCCCTGATCTCTCAGAAGATGATTTAGATGTTTGTATGGACAATGCAGTATCAATAAGAGCCGTGAGTTAGTGTTGTTGGTTATGTCTGGGCTTTCAGGACTGATGTCTGACTCCAGAGAGATGTTCAGCTGGTTCAGATGAAGTAGAGATTTTCCATCTTCAACATAGAAACCCTTCTAGCCTCAAATGACGAAAGAACAGCCAGTCATCGCTAATAGCCAGATTATCCCCATCCCAAAGTTATAAAGACAATCTCCCTTACCAGTGCATCTCCAACTTTTTTGATGTGGTTTTAAACCAATTTCCTTTTAGTTTAACGTTTTCTAAATAGGCTCTTGTCTATAAATTTTAACACCCTCATCTGAGACTTCTAATTTCTGCACCACCAGAAATTAAAGTTGATGGGCTTTTTGAAAAAATTACTAATAATCTCCTTGTTCTTCTATTTTATCCAATATTTGACTTTAAACTTCTCTCTTCTACCTTTTTCTATCTTGAATGTCTGTATCTAATAGTTGTCTTAGCTTTTTGTATTTTCTATCTGAAATACCTTTACTTGACATTTTCAACCATTTTCTATCTTATTTCTATCTTCTAGTTTTTTTCCTAAGGTTTGTATATTTACCCTTAGTTGCTTATTTTCCTCCTAGTTTTTTTTTCCTATTTTGTGGGTTTAAAATTCTTGTCTTCCTACATTTTTTTTATCTTTCTACATATTCTTTATCTTTTTTCTTTTTAACTTTCTATACTTCTGTCTTTAAAGTTTTTCACTTCAAATTTTTAATCTTCTTTATCTAAATATCTTTTATCCTATTATCTTCCCATAAATTATTTTTGAAGAGCCCTATCTTCTAAGGAGTTTACTAGGATAAATCATCTCCAACCTATAACTCCAGGAAATTAAATATATTTACTCACGGGATAGGCTTGTTTATATGTGGTTGATATGAACTTAGCACAAATAGTGATTCAGTCTCTATAGAGTTTAAATCATAATTTTCTAGTAGAAGTTTCACAAATTTCTCCCAAGCGACCCAAATAGAACCCTTTTTCTTTATTCTGCCTACCATAGTCTTCAACATATCATGGAACCATTCCTGTCTTCGCTATTCTCCCATCTGGGACCTATTTCAAGTTAAAACCATGCCACATTGTTCATTTTTATCATGGAATTTAAGGCATAATTTTTTTAAATTTCAGTTTCTCTGAAAAGTTAGGGAGAAAACAATGATTTTTTTTCACTCTGAGCTATCTTTATTATTACTTTTCTTTCAAGCACAATATGCTGTGTTTTTAAATATTTTTTATTTGTTCTAATTAATTTATACATGACAGTAGAATTCATTTTGACCGAAAAAAAATTATTAATGCATAATAATCTATGTAATTGTGATGGGTATATTAGGTACTTATTTCTTGTCCAGATTGTACTTCTCTCTGTTTAGGAAATTTATCCAGGTTCCTAACAAAAAGCTAAGGCAGCAGTGAGCTCTTTCTACTTATTCCCAGATACTGACTGACAGATGAGAAGATAAACTATTCCTTTAGGCAAGGCATTTTGCTGGGTCTTCTAGGAGAGAGAAACTTTTTTCCTTCCCACAGTAGCTACTATAAGAGATTCTCTCTTTCTTTGTACAGTGCAGTGTGAGAATGTGAGTCTGGAATTGATAGTTATTTGTACCTGAGTGAAAGTTATTGACCTTATGGAAATAATAATAAGACAGTGTTTTAAATGCTGGAGGAAGCTTCATCAAAGCCAGACCTACCATGGATTTCACAAGCCAATACATGGCCATTGTTATTGGAGGACTTTTAGGTATAATAGTGCATCTAGAAAATTGTGGTTAATTTTTAAGAAAAAAATCAAACTCAAAGAAATAGCTTTAATTTTTATCTCATGGCAAGTAAGAAGTCCTCAGTAAGTATGACTTTCTATCCATAATAGTCTGATACATATGAAAGATATTGGTATTTTATAACTCAAGCTCAACTACTCTTAACATTCAGGTCCAAACTATCACTTAACAATATAAATTAAAAACAGTTTTTAATATGAAATTATAAAGAAAAAATGTATGATAAATCCATTAGCATTTACATTTAGGATAGCAATTATACTTTCCCATTTTATTGGGAAAGTGAATCAGGATGAATAGGAAAATATCCCAGAAAAACTCTGTCCAAACACAAAAATATTCCTACTTTAATAAGGGTCATAAGCATTTTCAGAAGTTGTTAGTCCTTCTGCTCTTAGTACAGAATTAGTTGATTTGATTTTAAGTAGTAAAAGCTAAAGGAAACATGCTTTAAAATTGTTTTGATCTATCTTCAAAGGAACAAAAGTTTTAAAGTAGTCGATGTTAAAATATATTTGGTAGTTTAGCAATAACATTTTGCTTCCAGGGTAATGTTCTCACACTTTATAAGCTTTAAGAATGTACTCTACTCATGGGAACTAAAAATGTTATGCTTAAAGAAACCAAAGGGGAAAAGTTCAAAAGGTAGTCCATGCATTTCTTTTTCTTTCTTTTTTTTTTTTGCTTAGAAAAAGGAGAAGATTGTTTGGATTATGTTACTCTCTGATTTAGTTAAAAATAATTTTTAATGAATATATGTTAACCTTTAGGTTATCACAATTCTTGCTCAAGATAGATTTATGATGAAAATAGACTACTGAACTGTCTTGTTAAATGTTTGAAGATGAGTTTGGATGAAAAGCAAATAACATCCTCTACCCTTAGGTCAAAAAGAATATGTAAACCCAACCAGTTTTAGATAACAATACTTATTACAGTTTCAACTATAATAGTTTTATTAAAATAATTATATGAGGATTTATATCTTTTAAAATGTTTTTTTTATTACAAAATATGGTCTGAATTTGTAAAATGTTCATTTTTTAACATGTCCAAAGTAACTTGTTCTTTTTATTTTTATTTTTGAAATGTGAAAAAGTACAAAGAGCAAGTTTTACCCAGAAATAACTTTTCTTAATATTTCAAAGACTATTACTTTTTACACGTGTCTATTTATCTGTGTGTGTACTTGTGTGGATTGTGTTGGTCATCAAAAATAGATGTAATTTTTTTTATTTTTTAATGGAAATAGTGAGCATTTTCTATTTCATTGAAATATGTTTCAAATGCAAAAATCTGGATTTTCATAGCTATTAAATATTCTGTCCTAGTTCAACATTGAATATTTTGCATGTGCTAGGTCCAACACCATTTTAAATCATTTCCTATTGTGTACTTCACTGGTATATAAAAATAGTTGAAAATTGCTGTGATAAACATTTCTACATGTACATCTTTAATAATATGTATTATTACTCTTAATGCTGTGTCTTTAGTGTACACATTTGATATTCATTGCTGGCTTTATATCCACTAAAATTATCCCCTTCTAACTTTAGGAGTTTTTGTTTAACTGTATACCTAGCACAATTGAACATTTTCACTTATTAGATTTGTTCTAATTAGTACATAAATTATGTTGCTTCATCATTATATTTCTTACTCTTTTTTTAAAATTAAGGTAAGACAATTGCTTAGGTTTTTTTGTTTGTTTGTTTGTTTTTAACCCCCTTTGCTCCTCTCCACAGAGAAAAAAAAGTCTGAATACTTTACTGTTTCTTCTGTTGTCTAACTACATATCTCTAATTAATATAGCTATAGCTTTTGTTTGATCTACTTTAGGCAATATTTTTGGTTACCTATTATGGAAGGAGGAAAGAGCACTCCAATGTTGCTCTAATTCCTATCCATTCCTGCCAATATATTTATATTACTTTTTTTTTTCTTTTTTTTTGCAGTGCTGGGGATTGAACCCAGGACCTTGTGCATGCAAGGGAAGCAGTCTACCCACTGAGCTATATCCCCAGCCCACTATATTGCATTTTAATCTATCATTTTGTGCTTTCTTCCTAGAAGCTTTCCGCGTGGAGTGCTCCATCCTCTTGTTCCTTTTTCAGCAGCTGCTCTCCAGGCCTTCTTCCATCCACTTCGTCATGGAGCTTCCTTTGGTCACTCTCCTGGGTTTAGTCTTGTTTCTTGGATCTCATATTTTAAGCATGCATTGATCATGACCACATACTGTTCTGATTCAGCTGTTTACTCAATATATGGGGTGAGAATCAGAGTGTGCCTTTGGCTGTGCTCTGATGTTTTTATAAAGCTCATCACTACGTCCAGAAGTTTCCCTGAATTCTGTCTGCAGAGCCAACTCCCGCCTCAGCCTCAGCCCTTTCAGTGTGTGTGTACCCTACCCCATGGCCTTTTCCTGCCTGCTACATAGTAAACTTTAGTTTTTATTTTCTAGAAATTTCTTAAAATATCTGCTATCATATTTATTGTCATGGTCAGTGAGGGCTATAGAAGATGAGACAATGCATACTTTCTTAAAATAGAAGCTCTTCTTCATTAATTTGAATTTAAGAAAAAATTATACACTTTGCACAAGATAATTAGAGAAAAATTTAAACATTAAGTAAGCATCAAAGTAATCCATCCTTACATTCTTCCTGCTGACTATTAAGTTGAAATATAGGTAAAGTGTTGCAAATCCAACATGATGAGAGGAGTAAACATTGGCTGATGGAAGTAAGAATTAAGATATGTAGTTTAGCCAGGCACCGTGGCGCATGCCTATAATCCCAGCAGCTTGGGAGGCTGAGGCAGGAGGATCGCGAATTCAAAGCCAGCTTCAGCAAACATGAGGGGATAAGTAACTCAATGAGACCCTGTCTCTAAATAAAAATACAAAACAGGGTTGGGGATGTGGCTCAGTGGTTGTGAGTTAATCATATGATATATGATATATATATATTATATAGTTTAACAGTGAAAGCAGTGGGCAGCACAATAAGACCATCTCTAGTTGGGTTGGTAGAGTGAAGGCACAGTGTTCCATATAAGCTGGGACAAAATAAACAAAATAAAATTTCTTGTACCTAAGTTCTCTAAAAGTTTATTGAGTACCTATTCTAAACTGAACCACTTCATTCATTAAAATGGAGTGAGAGAGGTAGTGGCAAGAGAAAGAAAGGAAAATAATGGGGATAGCATTTACTCAATCTTTGAACAAGCAATACTGGCCACACTCCAGACTCATTCTATTAATTTAAATCAACCACATTTTATAAAATACATTCCCATAGGTCATATTTTATAGCCCTTACTTACATTTATTGCATTTATTGCTTCTTATAATTCTAACATATTATATATATATATATTTTTTTTTCTCATCATTTTCACCAAATAAAATTCACATTAATTTTAGGAGCATATTTACAATGGAAATATCTCCCCAAATAGTCTGTGTCTCAGAGTGGCAGATATTTTATGTGCTTCACATTTGAACTCCCTTGAATAGCAAAGCATGCATTGATGATAACCACTCACTGTTCTGATTCAGATGTTTGCTCAATACATACAATTAGCATGGGTGTGCCTTTGGCCAAAAAGAATATTATTCAAGTTGAGTAGATCCATGACCTCTGACTCAAGCAATGAAGTTCTGGAACAAAAAATAGTTTTATGCCTAGTTGGAGAGACATAATGCTTAGAATCAGACCTGTTTCCTTACTAGAACTGAGGTCTAGAACACAGACATTCCTCCCTAACTAATGCATTTGCTAATAGAAATAATCTGCCAGGATATTGAGCCAACATTTCTTGTGCAAAGCAAAGTTCTTTGAAATTGACTGAAAATGGAAAACTGACTACACTGGGTGCAGAGGACATTTATATTTATAGAAACACTTTAGATAAGACAAGACTTTTAAAAAGCAATCACTCTTAAGAAGTATTTTAGAAAAATGTTGTAATCCTTTATTTTTGTAGGAATAAAAATGATTGTTATATTGATATTGATAAAAATTATATTATTAGTTGGATATTTTAACCTAAAATGTTGAATTCTCTAACAATGGTTTAAGATTTTTTTTTTTTTTTTTACCATTTACAGTTTGATTTTGTGGTCTGGCAAATGCCCAATGATCATGTATCTAAAATGAATACATTTCCACAGCTGGATTTTCAAATATGATTATAAAGTTCATATGACAGAACTATCCTGAAAATAAATATGTCAGCAGTCTTTGCTGTATTTTATGCATTTATTCTGGATGTAACATAACTTCTTACACACACAGACTACAATTTAAGACATTTTGCCAAGGCTATTCAAGTATAGATAGTGTTGTTTGAGATTGTAGAAGGTGAGTTAGAAACACCTGGATCAAATATTTATATCCATGCCTTAAATTTAAAAGCCTTGCAATTTTATTGTCCTTTAGGGGAAAGACAGGAACTGCATTAACACTTGTCAGTGTAATTGTCAATGCACTGCTGAAACTGACTTGTAAAAATTTTGAAAATTATGCAAAAAAAAAAAAAAAGAGCAAAGGAGCACTAAAGAGGGCTAGTGTCTGATCAGCATTTATAGGTTTAGAAATATATATATCTTAGACTCTATTTTCAGAAAAAAAACTTTTATATTTTGGAGTTAGAGAGCATGAAGTGAAAATTCATTGCAATAAAATTTTTAATCTTATATTTAAATGAGTATTATTGTTTGTAATACTATCAAAAGGAATATAGCTTAGAGTCTCAGTTGATAGTGAAATAGTAATCAACAATGTATGCTTCTCAAGCTTACTGTATGTGGACCTCTTGATACCTCTTTTTTTTTTTTTTTTATACCGGGGACTGAACCCAGGGGCAACCTACCACTAAGTTATATCCCCAGCCCTTTTTATTTTTTTGATTTTAAGACACAGTCTCACTAAGTTGCTGAGGCTGGCTTTGAACTTTCAATCCTCCTGCCTTAGCCTCCTGAGTTGCTGGAATTACAGTCAGGAGCCACGGCACCCTATATCTTCTTAATGATGTTTTTTATATTTCCTCCTTTTTCCCTCCCTTACATCTGCTTGATATAAATTGTTGTCACACCAGACAAAAAGCTTACTTAATCTGAAAGAACAATATAAAATGATAGATTGGTAGTGAGAAGAATGAGAATATCTGTTCCTTATTTCACTAGCAACAAATTCACATCTAAGAGCAATCATGTGGAGGGACACCTCCAACCCTCTTGGTTTTTCCCACAGAGGTAATAGGAGTGCAACACTGTAGCTTATGATGTAAATATTTTCTCAGAGTCGGAATTTTACAGGCTACCAGGTAACACATTAGTTAGATAACATGCCGCACTTTTGAAAAAGTCCCTCTATAAGATAATATATATCAATAATAACAATAATTGTTGCTAATATTTGAGCACTTACTCTGGCCAGGTTCAGAGAGGTTTACCTATATTACCTCCTTTAAATTTCCCAAATATCCTATTGGGTAGATACTTTTGTTATCTCATTCTACTGGTACAATATCCATATCAAATATCTTTTATGATTAACTCAATACTTTCAAAATTAGTGATTTAAAATATCAATACTTCATTTATTTAACTTACGATTCTGTGAATTGGTGATTTGAGATTGGTGATTTGAGCCAGATTTAGCTGGCTGGTTCTTGGTTTTGTTCAGGCTTAGGGGATCTTGGCTAAGCTCAATGAGCTTGTGATCAGAAGGGAAGTTGGTAAAGCCTAAATGGCCTTATCTGGGCCTCACTTCAGAATACCTCTGTCCACACAGTCTCATTCTCTAACCTACTAGCTCAGGCTTGTTTATGTGGTAGTCTCAGATTTTCAAGCTCTGCAATTGTAACTACTCTTGAACCAGTCTAACATAACTTTGAGGGCTTTCTATTGGTCAAAACAATTGACAATTGTTTCAAGATTCAAAGGGTAAGAAATATACCCAACTTCTTGGGAGGAGCTTCACTGTGACTATTTTTGCATTCTAACATTGATTCTGAGTCTAAGAGAGGTGTCTTGACTTACTGAAGATCACACAGTTACTAGGTAAAGAAACTGGATTCAACTCCGGTTTGAAGTCACTACATTGCACAATTCAGCATAGTGTTCAAGTGTCAATGCGAACTCTTGGCCTCATTCTTCCTTTAATGTGAAGGACTCATAACAGTCTCTAATTATGATTTGTATTAAAATGATAGGATTTGTTCTGAATGTGCAAACTGTAATTCATTAAGTAATCATTGCAAAATCTAATTAATCTAGACCAGAATGTTGCAGACTCTCCACAGAGTCTCTGGGGTTCAAGCCTCTTGGACAAGGACAAAAATGGAAGGGCATCATAGGTGAGATTTCAGATTCACAGTGTTTTTCACCTTTTCATGCTGAGAGCCATAGCCCAGTCAGAATGAGGCATGGCATTTTTGCCAGAACAGAGTGGTTGAGAGGTGACACCGGCAGGCCATTGAGATGATAATGGTTATGTTAAGCTGTATATTCAATTGTAATATTAGACCCCTGCTGTCCGCCTCAGCCTGCTACTTTGCAGTTCTCGCTGGGATTCCCAGACAGTTCCCATTGGTTGGGGAAGTGCCAGAGGAGGGATTTCCGGTTGGTGGTTCCTGGAGGAGCCTCGTGGTGTTCGGGGGAGTTCCCGGGAGGGTGTGTGGAGTGTGCTGGTGGAGTTCAGAAATAAAGTTTGTTCCTGCTTCAGTGGCTCATGATTTGTGCCCAGCCAGACTGCGGCATTTTCAGAATGATCTCTGGGACAAAAAGCTAATGATGTTGATTGAGAGTGGCGTTTGGGATATAAGAACAGATTTGGGGACAAGGCAATGGAAACCAAATAGAATACCCTCCCCTACCACCAATCCCTCTGTCCATCCTTTCCCAGCCTGAGTTTATTTTAATCCAGCTATAGGTCAACTTATTAATAGCAGTGGTTGGGAGTCATAGGGACTTCCTTACGGTTGTTGGTTTTAGTTTGGGGTTCCAGATACTGTGGTTCTTTTTATTGTGTTATTTAGCCATGGATTCAATTCAGGTCTAGCAATAAAACAGCTTTGATATTTCCTTATATTCTAAACCTGTGAGCTCAGGGCATTCAGTTTAAATATTGGTATTCCAGTCCCCAGGCTTTTCAAATTAGAAATTTATTTAGCTTTTCCTTATTCTTTCCTCTATAGTTGATTCTAGGGAGCATTTTTTTTCCCCTTTCTGGAATTCCTCTTTTCCCTTTGAGGAAAAAGAACTGGGCTCAAAGTTTTCTTCCTCCTCTTTCCTTTTATCTCATCTTCCTCCAGATCCTCCTTCTTCCATTGCCATGCTCTGTACTATATAATCTGGAGAGCAATGGAAGGCAAGCTCAGGATTCAGTGTAGGATCCCATGGGATGACAAAAGCTGTCAACACAACAGCAGTTCTACTCCAACTAGTCCAAGTACTTGTTACTTTACACTCTCTACTTCTTGACATTAGCAGTGGGCATGGAAGGACATTCTCAAAAAGTGGTCAGTTTCTTTCCAGAGCCATGAGGCAAAGAGAATGGTTGCAGATTAGATACTTCAATCCAACACTCCTTTTGGAAACCTTCCATCCTTTATATTTGCCCCTGGAAACTCCTGGTTCTTCTTTATATTTTCAAAAATGATTATATTTTTATGTATTATCTTGGTGTATATTTAAACTACATTCCTGTTGCTTATTAAGTGTTGTTTTAGTAAGCTTTATTGAAAAAAAGACTTGACAAAAACAATGTGTAGAAGGAAAAGTTGATTTAGGGCTCATGGTTTTAAAGATCTCAGTCCACAGTCAGCTAACTACATAGCTTTGGGTCTAAGGTAAGGCTGAGTATTGTGGCAAAAGAGTGGGGCTGGGGAGAGCAGCTCAGAACAAGACAATCAGGAAACAAAGAGCTCTTAACAAGGATAAAATAAATGCCCCAAAGGCACACCCCCAGTGACCCACCTCCAGCCAAACCCTACCTGCCTACTGTTACTACCTGAATGTTCTTATATTGTCTCCCATGTGAGCTTTTGGGGGACTTTGGGGGGGACACTCATATTTAAACCATAACAAGAGTTGAGCATTTTTTGAGTGTTTTACCAATATTAACTAATTTGCTACTTATAATAACCCTGTCTGGTTGGTTGATAAATGCTACAAAGAAAATTAATGGAGTCATGTGATAGGAAGTTACCAAGCACAGACATCAATTTTGACATTCCTAAATCTTCATGTTCCTTTTTAATTCGTGTTTTCTTCAACCTCTTTCCCCAGGGAAGCACTTATCTGCTTTCTGTCATTATACTTTCATGTTCTAGAATTTTAAATTCATGAAATCACAGTGTGCACTCAACATTCTGATGTGTCAATATTTTGTTCCTTTTTGTTGCCAAATAGTATCTCACATATGGATTTGCCATAATTTATTTATCCATTCACTTATTGATGACATTTGAATTGTTTCCAACTTTTGATTATTGAGTTATAACTGCTATGGATATTACCTTACAAATCTTTATATGGTTATATGTTTCAATTTCTCTTGAGTAAATTGCTAGTACTTAGGTGTATATTTAATTTTTTAAGAAACTGCCAGACTGTTTCTGACAAGGTTATAAAATTCCTACCAGCATTATGAATCTAGTTGCTCTATAGCGTATTGTCTCAGTCTGTTATAGCGTTTGCTAAAACAAAATGCCTTAGGCTGGGTAATTTATAAATAATAGAAATTTTATTTCTCATAGTTCTATAAGATGAAGGTCTAAGATCAAAATGCTAGTATGTTTAGTGTCTGATGAGGATTGCTCTCTTTTTCCAAAGGGATGCCTTTTTGTGTGTATTCCCATGTGAGAGGTGGAACAACAAAAGGGACAAATATTGTATATTTCATGGCATAATCTTTTCAGATTTTATATCAACTTTTTTGCAAAAAATGAGATGGCACTCATTATATGAAGCTTTTCTAACAAAAAAGTGTTGGTTTTACTTAAACATTATTTATTATTGCTCTGCCTTTGGTGCAAGATTAAGATGCATGAAATGCTTGTGAATATACGTTAATTCAGTGATGATGATTATGCAATGGAATACTGTTGTTTCTTAAAGCAGGAGAGATAGAAGGACTGAAGGGATGAATACTGTGTTATACCTCTTTTTTAAAAGGACATTAATCCCATTCTACTACTACTGGGGTAGAGCCCTCATAATTTAATTAACTCCTAAAGGCCAGACTTCTTCACACCATCACATTGAAATTAAGTTTTAGCATATGAATTTGCGGGGACACACCATGACATTCTATCCTCTACCTCTCCCAAAGTTCATGTCCTTCTCACATGCAAAACACATTCATTTCATTCCAAAACTCTCAAAAGTCTTAACTCATTCCAGCACCAACTCAAAAGTCTAAATTGTCATCTAAATATCATCTAAATCAGATACAGGTGAGACTCAAGTTTCAATTTAACCCAAGGCAAATTACTCTCCAACTGTGGACCCATGAAATTAGACAAGTTGTATGCTTCCAAAGTACAATGGTGGGGCAGAAATAGGAGAGACATTCCCATTCCAAAAGAGAAACAGAAAAGAGGAAAGGGGTGATAGGTTCCAAGTGAGTCCAAAACCCACCAGTGCAACATTATATCTTGAGACTGGAGAATAGCCTTCCTTGACTCTATGTTCTACTTTCTGGACACATGGGATAGAATTTGCGACAAATACTGTATTTCAATGCATAAATCTTTGCAGATGTTATACTATTTTTTTTTCTTCAGAAAATGAGGTGCACATAGTTAAGTACCTGTGGCTCTGCAGGATAGTATTACACCCCTGTGGCTGTAGTGTCTGTGGTCTCATGGGTGGCCCTGCCCCCGTGACTCCTTTAAGTGTTGCCCTCCTGGGGACCGTCTGCGGTGGTCTCCCCTCTGTGGCAGTTCTTTTCCTGGACCATGGGACACTGAAGGCATCCTTTGAAATCTAGATGAAGGGGGCCATATGCCTACATTTTGTGCACACTGTGCCCCTGGAGATTTTGGATGCCGCTAAGATTTACCACCCATGACCTCCAGAGTGCCAACCATTGCCCATCCGAGGCCCATTGGAGCCACACCTGGGGTGGCTGAGGAGCACTGTACCAAAACGCAGGAAGCAGAAACTAGAGGCAACCCGGGGCAGTGAATGTTGAGGTTCCATGGGTTCTCTGGGGCCTGATTTTGAAACCGTTCTGCCTAGGGGACCTGATACTCTGGATTTGTGATGAGAGGGGCAGCTTCAAAAATCTCCCAAGTGCCTTGGGTGTTATTCTCACAGGGTCTCAATCAATAGCATCTGCTTCCTTATATCCACACTCTAAGTTCTGCTTCCTTTTTGATTATAAATTTCATCTTCAGTTCGTTACTCTCTTCTCAAATTTTATGATAAGCAGTCAGGCGAAGCTATACCACATCCTCAATGCTTGGCTTAGAGATTTCTTCAACCAAATATCATAGTTTATCACTCTTAAATTCTGCCTTTCACAAAGCACTCACAGCCAAGTTCTTTGCCACTATATGATAAGGATGACCTTTCCTCCAGTTTTCAATCTTGTTCCTCATTTCTCTGAGATCTCATCAGAGTTGCCATTACCATCCATATTTCTGCTAACATTCTGTTCATGTCTAATTAGATAAACTTTAAGAAGATTTTAGGTGCTCCCTTCTGAGCCCTCACCTGAATCACCCTCAATGCTACATTCACAGAGATTTAGGCTTTTGAAAGCATGTGTGGCCAAACTTTTATCTACCCATTAGCCAGTTCTAAGCCACTTCCACACTGAAAAGTACTTGTTATAGAAACACCCCAATTCTCAGTACAAATTTCTGTCTTTGTCTATTTATGTTGCGATGACACCATACAACAGACTAGATAGTTTATAAGTAATAGAAAATTTTCTTACAGTTCTAGAGGCTGAGAAAGCCAAGATCAAGTTGTCTGCAATTTCAGTGTCTCGTTAAAGATCATGATCTCCTTCACAGATGGTGCTTCTTAATACATCCTTGCATGGTAGAATGGCTAAAGGAACTAGAGTGCTCCCTTGAGCTTCTTTTATAAAGTTATTAATCCCATTCATCTTATCACCTCCTAAAGGCTCTGCCTCTTAATATCACATTGGTGATTAAGTTCCAATTTTCGAATTTTGGAGGGATACCTGCCCACCATAAGTTGATATGGTTAGTATTTTTAATTTTATTCAGTAGTTACTGGTATTGTAGTGGCATTTCATTGTGGTCTTAATTTATATTCCTCTGGTGACTAATGAATCAAACATATCTTTGTCCACATATCCATACTAAGTGATTGTCAGTATATCTATATTATTTTGTGAACTGTGTATAAAATCTTTTGCCCACATTTAAATTGATTTAAATCATTTAAAAATTAAATTAGTTTGTAATAATTATTTATATATTCTTGATACAAGTCTTTATCCAACATATGTATTATGATTATTTTTCTCCCAGTTTTTGGCTTGCTTCTTCATTTTCTTTACAGCTTTTTTTGGTGTGTGTATGTGGGGGGTAGGGGGTACCAGGATTTGAGCTCAGGGGCACTTGATCATTGAGCCACATCCCCAGTCCTATTTTGTATTTTATTTAGAGACAGGGTCTCACCGAATTGCTTAGCACTTTGCTTTTGCTGAGGCTGGCTTTGAACTTGTGATCCTCCTGCCTCACCCTCCCAAGCTTCTAGTATTTGTCCCAGGCGTGTGCCACTGTACCTGGCTGCCTTTATGGCATTTAAAAAAAAAATATTTTTAAATTTTTAAATTTTTTGTAGAGGGACATAACTTTAATTATTTATTTATTTTTATATGGTGCTGAGGATTGAACCCAGTGCCTCACATATGCTAGGCAAGCGCTCTACCACTGAGCCACAACACCAGCCCTTATGGCATTTTTAAGGAGAAAAATCTTTTCATTTTAATGAAGTCCAGTTTATCAATTCTTTTTTTTTCAGTCTTGTGCTATTATTATTCTGTTCTAGAACAAATGAGTGAATAAAAAGTTTTTGAGAAGAGTCAAAGTGTGTCTATAAAGGTAAAAGGGTATAGCCTAAAGTGGTCCTAGTGTTTTGTTTTAAAATTTCATGTGAATTTTGCATTGTATTTAATAAAATAACCTTACATGCTTTAACACTAAAATAATGCTTTACTTATGAGTGAGTTTTGTGCTCGAGGGTAAAGCTCACATTTATTCCATAGCATAGTACTGTATACCTTCATAGCTAAGAACTCTATGTCAGGAATCATAGAACTGAATGGGCAATGGTCTCAGAAACCATAGCATTACCATTCATAATGAATTCCAGTACATACAAAAGGGGAAAGGCCACAAATAAAAGTGTGATTAAATAAAAATTAATATATATTATTTTTTCTGACCATTGACTCTATTAACTTTCTATGAAGAGTCAACAATTCAAGAGTTTGAATATATCTATACTACTAGATATACATATCTGAATGAATAACAGATGAACAACTGAATATAAATGAAAACAGATGGCCCTAAAGAAGAGGATCCAGACTTGTCATCAACTCCTCACGATCACTACATGTTTTCTCTAACAAGCTCATAGGCCTACAGCACAATGCCAAGGTTTATTGACTTGTTCCAAAATTCCTGTGTGAAATGAAGATTATGAGCTCATAGAATCCAGGATTGCTGACTAAAGAGCACACCTCCCCAAGGATGTTCTTCCAGAGAAGCTGGCACTCTCAGGAGTGCTGGGGGAAGGAGGCACATGGGACATTACTACACTAACCCTGCTGCATGATCTCAGAATCTTCTTTTTACTTCTTTCAAATTTGACTTCTTTCAATTTTACTTCTTTCAAATCTGAAAATCCAGAGCCACTCCATGATCCAAAGAAATAAATGAAATTTTGCATTTGAATTCCAAATACTACCCCTGTATTTAGTATTTAAATTATTGTGTTTTAAAAATGTATGTGTTAATTTGACCTATTCTGATATCAATAATATTCCTATGCACATATACACATTCTTGTACAATAATATATTGATAATATATAAGGAAAGAGGGGTAGCATAATTCCTTTAAAACAGAGCACAATGGTTTCTGCTTTTTGGGTATTTACTTTATATTTAGTGTGCATTTAAATGCATAAAATGTCTTTTAAAAAGTGATAACAAGTTGGATATTAAACAACTGAGTATGGCAGCTAGGACTAAGATATATTACTAAATTTTTATTCTCAATGAACAAGTCCTAAAAGGCATATAATTCATTTTATACCTTGCTTCTGCACATGCTGAATATTGATTTAAATACTTAAATATTCTCATGGATCTATACTTTGATTCCGTGTGTGTGTGTGTGTGTGTGTGTGTGTATATATATATATATATATATATATATATATATATATTTTTTTTTTTTTTTTTTTT
>NW_026000211.1:20653638-20655732 GCF_001458135.2 Marmota marmota marmota | reverse complement strand
GGGTTTTTTTTTTTTTTTTTTTTTTTTTTTTCTGGATCCTTTTCTGATAAAACTTGTTGATGCTTATTTCTCTTAGTACTGAATAATATTCCATTTTCTGGGTATACCACAGTTCATTTGTCCTTTAATCTATCAAAGGATATCATGGTTGTTTTCAAGCTATGACAATTATGAATATGAAATTATGAATAATCTTATATAAATATTCATGTACAGATCCTTATGGGGACATAAATTTTCAACTCTTTTGAGTAAATACCAAAACTATGATTGCTAGATTATATAGTAAGTATGTTTAGTATTTGTAAAAAATTGCCATTCTATCTTAGGTGACTACCCGTTTTGCATTGCCATCAAAATGATGAGAGTTCCTGTTGCTCCACATTTTTTTCAACACATTAATTTAAAAATTTTGATTTAACTTGATATGACTGGTTACCTCACGGGCAGTGAAATCATGGTTAGAGACATCATTGGTGTTGGATGTTGTAAGTGTTCTAAATTTTGGCCATTTTGACAGATGTATAGTGGAATCTCATTATTGCATTATTTTGCGTCTTCCTGACTACACACCGTTTGAGGCATCTTTTCATTTATTTATTCCCGTTAGTCTTCTTGCTGAGATGTATCTTAAAATATTTGGACCAATTTTTAACTGGGTTGTTTGTTTTCTTAGAACTGAATTTTAAGAGGTGTTTATATAATTTGAATAAAAGTCTTTTATTAGATTAATCTTTTGCAAATATTTTCCCCCAGTCTGTGGCTTATTTTTTCACTCACAATGTCTTTCACAGGGCAGGACATTTTACTTTTAATAAAGTTCAGCCTATCAATTCTTTCATGGATTCTTGTCTTTGGTGTAATATATAAAGTCATCACCAATTCCAGGTCATCTAGTATTTCCCCTATGTTACCTTTGAGGAATTTTAGAGTTTTGTATTCTATTTTATATTTATGCCTATGATGCATTTTTTTTAGTTAATTTTTGTGAAAAGTGTAAATGTTGTGAAAGTTTGTGGCTAGTTTGTTTGTTTGTTTATTTTGCATATAGATATCCAGTTGGTCCAGAACCATTACTCCATTGCTTGAAAAACATGATACATATTTTAAATATACTGGGTTGGGAGGATGTGGCTTCCTGGTAGGGCAGTTGTTCAGCATGGGCAAGGTCCTGGTTCAATCCCTACGGATTCTTTTTTTAATTAAAAATCTTTTTCTAAAAGGTCATGATGTTTTATGTTTTCTCACTCTATGTCTGCCTTTCCTTGAGTAGGTACCAGACTATGTACCCCAGTACACTATGAATCAATAACAGCCCAAAGTGCCCCTAAAATTTAAAAAAGTACTGATGTGTTAAGATAAGCACAACATTTCTTGGCAGTGTTCCAGGGCCCTTCTTTCCCAGGACTATTTGTCTGCCTTCTGCATATCAATGTCTAGGGCCCTGAGCACTGTGTGGGCCTCACTAAGTAATTGCCAAGGTCTATTTATAGGTAGAAATATAAATTTTACTAAAACTATTTATAGGCAGAGTATCAGGCATTTTAAAGAGAAATATAAGTATTAACTCTGTCATCAAACAGCCTCCAGTTAAGGCAGTAATTTTTTTAAAAAAGATTTGATGTTATGTTTATGCTAAAATTCATTTATATATATTTCTCTAGGGACTGAAACTAATCCATGTCTTTAAAATTATCATAAATATAAATAAGAAGCAGGATTGACCTTCCCGAAGCTTCTTTTTGTTCCAATATATCTATGTAAAGGCCATTATGATTAAATCTTTAGAAACTTCTTCATTAGACAGAGGTTAGTGAAGTGATTAATTGCATGGGTTTTGAGAAGAGATTTCTTTTTAGCTGAAATCTTAGCTCTACTATGTACTATTTTGGTAAACTTAGACAAATAACTTCATCCCACCAAGCTTCAATTTTTCTCATTTATAAAGTAGAGATACTATTCTCTTTCTCATATGGTTGTATGAGGACTATACATGTGAAATGTTGGGTACACATGCTGGCGTGTGTGTGTGTGTGTGTGTGTGTGTGTGAGAGAGAGAGAGAGAGAGAGAGAGAGAGAGGAGAGAGAGAGAGA
>NW_026000211.1:20637441-20653613 GCF_001458135.2 Marmota marmota marmota | reverse complement strand
AGAGAGAGAGAGGAGAGAGAGAGAGAGAGAGAGAGAGAGAGAGAGATATTCTCCCCTTCATATTTTCTACTTTCTTTCAAACAAATTGGTTCAGGGAAGAAAGTGGAACTGGCTTTCAAATCATTCTCTTTTATTATTCAAAAGCCACAAACCTTCAGAGAATTTAGAGGATTTGAAGGAAGCAGGAAAAGGATGGGGTGTAATCTGAAGCCAGAGATAGAGTGCTTTGAAATAATATAAAGAAGCAAATGTTCCTCCAGAGTACAAAGAAGCTTCCCAAGGATGAAGGGGAGGAGGAGATTCTGGACTTAAGGAGGCTGAAAGCAGGGATGATCTGCATTTTTGTTTGTTTTTCTTTTTCTTTTTCTTTTCTGAGGCAGTTTCTGAAAAGCCAGCAAGACTTGAAAGAGGAAGAGCATACAGTGCTCTGGCAGGGGTAGCCCTGGGCAGTCTCTATTCCTCAGTCCAAAGGAGATGTGAGAGCAGCAAACCTTGCTGAAGGAGCTTCATTGGCAAGGTTAAGGAATAACTTGGGTAATTGCAAAGAAGGCTGCAGATAGCCAGAAGCCCCACATGTCATTTTGTGTGACTACAGAACCACAGCACAACACTTATTTGGGCAGGGAACAGCTTCAGGAAGGACTCACAGTAGCCCTGTGGGAAAGGGCTAAGAAATTGAAATTAAGTTGCTTTATAAAAAAAATTAAGCATCAGGTACAACTGAGTTTGGGAATTGAGATTCACATCCAACATCCACTCAAAAAGTGTCATTAATGGCAATTTTTAACCCATCATTGACATGGAAGAATGTAGAAAAAAGAGCACTCTATGGCTGACCATCTTTTAACATTTCCTACCTACTTAAGGGTCTTACTTGATCAATTGTATCTAATTTTAAGAAAAAAAATTGCAGGGGAGGGTGGGTAACAGGGATTGGACTCAGGGGCGCTTAACCACTGAGCCACATCCCCAGTGCCATTTTGTATTGTATTCAGAGACAGGAATTGAGTTGCCTAGTGCCTCGCTTTTGTTGAGGTTGGCTTTGAACTCAAAATCCTCCTGCCTCCAAGCCACTGGGATTACAGGCATGTGTCACTGCGCCCGGCTAATTTTAAGAATACTTTTTCCAGTATTTGCCTCCAAAACATGCTAAAAATTTTTCTTATCCTCAAACAAGTACTAAATTCTCTTGCTCCACCATTCTGTCAAGTTCTTATATTCTTCCTTCTTTATCACATTTCTTAAAAGAAGACATAATGATGTGCCCTAACACCCTTACACTTTGATTATAGTTTGGTTTATTTTCTTGCCATTGATGGAAACTATTTTTACCAGGAATATCATGGCCTCTTGCAGGCCATTTTTATACTGTGTCCTAGTTTACCTCTGACTAGTATTTGACACTGTGTAACACTTGTAGGTGTCAAAAAGATTTGTTTTTTAAATTCAGCATCATATAAGGATTTTTAAAACTCTGCATAAGGAAATATTTACTAGAAATGGATGTCACATAACCCTTGCCTGATACCTATTCCAATGTTTTATAGTATAAACTTCAGTTAATTTCTTTATTATGCCACAATGCTCCTGGGTTAGGATTTGATGTATGAGTCATCATTTCTTTCTTCTCAACACTCACATCCAAGAGGATACCAAATCCTGTAGCCTCTACCTAAGAAATATTTCTTAGCCATTTTTCTTCCAGCTTCTATTGTGATAGGAATCTCTCAAGATTTAGTAATCCCTAATGGATTTTTCCTGTTACACGTCTCCCTATTCCAAGCATATCCAGGCATATCTTGTATTGACCTCAAAGCCAATGATAGGAATCTTACCCCTGTAAAGTTGTCTGTGGTCTTTCATTGCCCCTAGGATGAAATCCAAACTGCTATCTCAGTATTTCCCAGGGTGCTCAGGAAAGAACTTGTTAGCAAAGCAAAGTCTGGGGCCCCATCCCAAATGTACTGAAACCAAAACACTTCAGTCCAGTGATAAAGTGATTTTAAAAGCCTCCCTCCTTCCCCAGGTAATTCTACTTCGCCCTAAATTGGTGAACCTCTACTAGGGCTGGTAGGAGAGAATCCTGTAGATTTGGCTGCTCCCTGACTTCAAGGCCTCTTCTGCATTTATGCTTTGTTCTCATCAACTCTCTCATCTTGCAAATGCCAGACTTTCATATTGTTCTTCCAGAATGGAATGCCACACGTGCATTTTTCTTTTTCTCTTGGAAACTTGCTATTATTTCTTTGACATTAGTCCAAAATGCTGTGAGAATTCTGACCACCCTCTGTTGACATATTGCTCAAATCTTTGCAATAGCACTTAGCATGGAACATTTTAATTTATCTCTTTCTATGATATTTTCCTCTTACGATTATGAATTCCTCCATATATAGACTAGGTTTTATTCTTCCTTCTTCCCCTAGTGGCCTAACTTGTTTTTTGTTTTATTGTTTGTTTGCTTTGTTTTTCTTTTTTGTTCCCCTTTTACATAAAAACATTTAAGACAGTGGATAAATATTTTTGGAATGGAATATTTCAACTCAGTATCTATCATAAAGAGCAACAGGAAGCTTGGAGACCATTACAACTTTGCATACCAGACCAACCAGTTTCCTTATTGCTCTTTTGTCCACCTGCATACATAAAATGACAGAAATTGTTTGAGCAACAGACTGATTCCTCTCACATATTTACCATATGTTATTTCTATTCTACTTTATCCATGTGTCCCACAGGTCCCTTTATACAACTTCCTATGTGACCCCAAGATTCTGACAATAGGATATAATGTTTCCCAGGTGATTTCTCTCTACTAAACAAAAATCCTATTACTTTTTGTGCAGTTATTGAAATACCCTCTCCTGTTTTTTTTTTTCCCTTAAATCTGATTGTCATTTTCTCATGAAGGAATGTTGTGTGGTGAAGAGATAAAACAAAAATAATCTTTACTATCCCAAGCTCAGGGATGGGATTCTGATGGTCTTTCACTAAACTATAGTCCTCTCCCCCCTTTTTTTATCTTTAATTCATTAAAATGCACATTAAAAGACACAACTTTATTGTATGTATGAAAATAGATGAATTTAGAAAAACAGGAGCTGGTATTTGCAGATTATTTCAGGGTAGCTGTGCTGTTACTATTGATTTGCTTCAAGTGCCTTCTTGTTCCCATAGCTTGATGTTAAACTGCTTAGTAAATAACTCCCTCAAAGCACCAAATTTAATTCATTAGCTTAAAAGCTTAATTCAGTTTCAACAAGTAATTGTACATTTATGGAGTATCATGTGCTTTCTTTCAGAGAAATGAAATTTAGAACTCCAAATAAATGATTTAATTACCAATAAAGCAGCCTGGAAACTTTTCTGATTAATATCTAATTAAACAAGATCAACTAATAATTTTTCCATGGCCTTTTAATTTCATCATGAGTATTTAATATTCCTTGATCACTTCCACAGATTTATTTTATATGATATGTAGAAAACCACATTTGCCAAGCCAGAGTGACTTTTTAATGTGGCTTTCATTGTCGTTGAAAGTGACAGATATTTGACAAACCTCAGGTCTATCTCTGAACTGTTACAGCCGTGTACTTTCCAACTCCAGCAAGTAATTTCAGCTCCACACAATGGTTAATGTGAACATCTAGTTCATGAGCTAAGTCTATGCTTCCTGTAGGAAAGCCTCGGGGTTAACCTGTAGCAATTTCTTATAGCAAAGAAACAGAACTTCTACAATACTCTTAAACTCCAGATAAGTGAGAGACATAAAACTAATGGGTTTTTTTTTTTTTTGATGTTCCACTTCAAGACGACAATGAATCTACTCTTAATATATATGCAGTTAAAGCTATTTGAGCCATGGAATCTATGAAGAGAATATAATCAGAGACCAACTGTTTGAAGTGCTGAGGTGCTGCCCAAATGTCTCAGTCTGTTAAGGGACCACTGAGGCCATATAATACAACTTTTTCTCCTTCCCAAGCTCTGAACAGTCTTCTTCCTTTCTGTGTTCCCCTGCAATAGGACGGCACACTTGAACGCTTTAGCCTCTGTCAATGGCCACAAGTTGTTAATTAGCTACCATAAATTCACCTTCTCTCAGCATATCCAAATATTTGCCCCAATTTTGCCTATATTTGTTATGAGTATTCCAAGGCAGAAGAATAATTAGCCTCTCTCTGTACCCTAAAAAGTAGAGGTAGGGATTAGATTGACTATAAAATTGTATGTGTGGGAAGGAGGTATTATCAATATTGGCTGAGGGTTCTTTTGCTCAGTTAGGATAGAAATCACCAATAGGCAAGGCACAGCTTCCTTAGTATTAGCAGCTCTGAATGCCAGTGGCTTTCAGCCCTTTGTCCACCCTTCTTTGATCTTTAGTCACCCTGAGTTACCAGGCCCTTGCTGGCCACTTTCAGTGCCAGCAGCCTTTAATATTACCGGCTCAGCCTGCTCTACACGTGATGGAAAGCATGAACAGGTAGAATGCAGCTATCAGAAAGAGGCTTTATTAGGACTTAACACTGCAGCATAAGGAGAAGGAGGGACCATTCTAGTGATAAGTGCACAGGGGAACCTGCTTAAATAGACCAAAAGGCAGGCTCACACATGCACAGTGTCCTGCCAGCTAACTGCAGATTTTCTACTTGGTCATGGGTTGGGGAGGGGCTCCTTGTCAACTGGATTGGGGACAGCTGAAACAGCCATAGAGGGGTGGAGTTGTTCAGAGAGACTGTGGAGCAGAGTCATCTGGAATCAACCCACCACCCAATGCTTCCACAGCCAAAACAAAAGCCTCACAGGTGGCCCTAGGGCATCTGATTAGCAGTGACTGGATAGGAGGCATTTGGGAGCAGACACAATTATCAAAGATGGAAGAATAAAAGATACCTTTGGGGAGGTATCAGGCCATTCTCTTCTGTCTCAGAAAGAATATAGCAATTTGCCTCAGAAGAAGAATCTATCCTTATGTCGTGATTATGTTTACCAGCATTGAAATCGGGTATTAAACTCAATGATAAAGTCAACATCAGAATCATTTGGTGGTTTATTTCTTCCCAGTTGTCTTCTGAGGGGGCTGCTTTCTCTGAGTGCCCTGGAGAGTGGCAGCTGCTGTGGAGAAAGGCAGTGATGGGGGGAGGGTGCGCTTTGCTTGGTGTGCCCTGAGATGTGTGTGAATGTTCAAATTAGCACTCTCTCTATTTTCATTAGCCACCCTCCCACCCTAATCAGTTAGCCCAGAAAAATAGGAAAAGGATAAGAAACCTCCTTGTGATCCTGTGATGCACAAATGCCACGGTGCATCTGCATGGTCAAGGTATTGCTGTGTCCACTTCAGATTGAGGGGGAAAGTTCAGGTGCTCCTCTGAAAGAACTTAGTCACAGTCTCCCTCTGTGGGAGACTTAATGGCAAATGTTCACTGATAAGCCTGGAGTTAAAACTAAGGACACTGGGCTGTGATTAAAAGTGACAAATTAGTGAGAGTGATCAGAAAATTAAGACCCAGTTATTGGTTGAGTTTTTGTTTTAGGAAAGGAAGAAACTCAGACAATACTTGCTTTTTTTCTGCATAGCTGGTCGAAGACTGGGGACTGATTCCTATTGACTTTGATTAACTCATTACTGTTTCAGGCTGATAAGGCTGAAGAGCAGAATGTGCATGGAAGAGAGCAAAGGGCAGGAGTCAAACTCATCTCTTCAACAGGAGTCCCATGCCTTTTGTGGGTTTCTCCCCACTGACAACGAACCCCACATCTTTGATAATGGCCTGACCACCTTTGAAATTTCCCATCTCTTAACACGGTTGAATTGAGGATCGAGTTTCCAACACTTGAGCTTTGGGGGACACATTCAGACCATAACATGGTGCTAGAAGCAGTAGAGGAAGACGTATAAGCCAATAAATTAGCCTTTATAACCTGTAAAATCTGAAATAGAAGCTTCATGGCTACAAGAGGGCAAAAAACTCATAATAAAAACTAAAGAATAATCTAGTTAATATTCTCAATATTCTCTCAAACACTATTTTTCCTTCTTTTCCCTTACCCAGCAACAGCCCTCTCCAAAAAACCAAGTAAATAATAATAAAAACATTATCAGACACCATCAAAAATGGTCAGATATGTATAATTGGTATTTTTGTGGGGGGAATACTGGGCATTGAACTCAGGGGCACTTGGCCACTGAGCCACATCCCTAGCCTTTTTTTTTTTGTATTTTGTTTAGAGACAGGGTCTCACTGAGTTGCTTAGTGCTTTGCTTTTGCTGAGGCTGGCTTTGAGCTTGTGATCCTCCTGACTCAGCCTCCCGAGCCACTGGGATTACAGGTGTGCACCACCACTTCCAGCTATATAGTTGTTAATTTAAACCTGTTTTTCTTTTTTTCTTCCATTCTTCCTTCCTTTCTTTATTTTTTCTTTCTTAGTTTGACTAAAAGACTTACTTGACTAAACTCTTTATAGGTATAAGCTGTAACTACAAGGTGCTCAGAGGCTCCAGATGGAAGAATCAAAGCAGACAGCTCTGGGAAAAAAAGAGCTTCTGGGGAATACTGAAACAAAAGTGAGAGGTAAGTGTAATTTTCTTGATTTAAGTGCAAAACTGTTTTACGGCATTTTGCTAAAAGTCAATCCTGAGTAATAATGTTCCCAAATAATTGACTCAAATTGTTCTTCATGTGCTGTGTCCCTATCTCTTAGCCAAGGATTTAATACAGAAAAAACAGTGAGGGGCAATGGGGAATTAAGAAAAGACAGACACACATAGAGAGAGAAAAAGCTGAGGCCAGGTGGGACATCACCTTCTGAGGGAGGATGATGACCCCGGGATAGCTCAGCATGTTTATTATATAGGTTTAATCCAAAGGTTATTTGTGGGGAAGTATTAGCAAACCAGGCAATCTGAAGGATGCAGGACTGGTGAGACAATAGGGTTATCTTGTTGTGCTCAGAATTCTCCATCCCTAGAAGTTGGTGCCTGAGCTCAAGGTCCCAACTGAAACAGCTCTATGCCTTTGCACAGAACCTCCTTAGGCAGGTGTCACCAGCCTCTCACTACAACTTTAACCTCAAGAGGTTCAGGCTCTTTATTCTGACAAATGACAAGTGGAAAAAAAAAGATAGTTCCCCAATTTATTGGTTCACTGGCACACAATAATAATAATAAGCAAAATAAGCAAATAACAAGCAAAAATAACCAAAAGGAATAAATGAAAATAAAGGCAGAAGCCGGTAAAAGAAAATTACTCTAGTACAGTGCTAGTAACTAAACCAAGTACCATGCACCCATGAAAGAAATTGTCCAAATGGTCTGGGAGATCAATGACTTCAAAGTGACGCCCAAGTGGACCCAGATCACCCTCAACTCATTGGCAAGGAAGAAAAGGACTTGTTTACTCCAACAGAGACTCTGGTGGCCCGTTCCATTCTGAGTGAATGTAGTCATGGCAAGATGTGTCTCAAATGTTGATGGATTAGCTCAGCTTCTAGAAGACTTTTGGCTGAAGTCCCAGGCACCAACTACGTCATTTGCATATTTGTGCACAGTTGTCAATGTGACTATCAGTCATCTGGGTTTTGAGATGACTATTATCCAGCTACTTGGCTCAGTTACAAGAGACAGTTCAGGATGGAGTTAGTGCTGTCAAGACACAATCACTCACATTAATCACAATGAAAACACCAATTTACTTAGATTCACAAGGAACAGAACACAGTAAAACAGACATCATAACAGAGAAAGGATTCAAAAAATAATACCAAATAGACTATATTCAATCTTCAAACTGTATAGTATAGGATGTTCAGAGAATTGTGTTGGTTTTTGTAGGCATGGGAGGCTTTGCAAAATATGTGTGAATTGGAGCCATGGAAATGAGTGCTTTTATAGCCTCTATTCCTTTCCCCGGTCATCTTGGGGAAAGTTCTAACATTTTATTGCCGGAGGGCTCTCACCTGAAAGGTAAGGATAAAGATGCCTCCCTTGCTTGCTAAGGATTAAATGAGACACCCTTTTGGGAAGTCATGTCTTGCTGGGTGAGGTGGTGCATGCCTATAATCCCAGCCACAGGGGACGCTGAGGCAGGAAGATTGCAAGTTTGAATCCAGCCTCAGCAACTTGGTGAGACCTGTCTCAAAAAATAAAAAGGGCTGGGGATATAGCTTAGTGGTAAAGCACCCCTGGCTTGAAGCCCCAGTACAAAAAAAGTGTCTGTCTCCCATTCCGGTGATTTTCAGTAGTTAGAAAATATTATTCTAATAATTGGTCCAGAATTCCTTTGAGTGAGCTGTTTCTGTTGAGAAAAATGACTCACAAATGCTAAGAGTGTGTCACCTGATGGCTTCAGGGGAAAAGAGAAGCTGCTGTGCATGAGACTGGAGGAGGAATGTGTTGTTTTGCTTCTAAGCAGGATTGCGAGAGAGGGGAGTAGACTAAGGGTCCACGGAGAGCAGGAGAGGGGAGTCAGCAAAATAGAAAAGCATATGCTGCAGAGAAAAGGAGCCAGGAGAGAAACTTCTGGTAGTGAGAGGTATAAATGGAGCTGGGGTGGTACAAATGACCACTGATGTGCTTTTGCCCCCATGACCCATGCCCACTCCAACTTTCCAGTTGTTAGGAAAATCTATTTTGCTTACAAATGCTTTGTTTCCATTTTTGAATAATATAATAAAGGTGCTGCTATTAAATGATTTGACACGAGGCAGCACCTTGTGCTGACCCAGATATAAACAAGAAACCAGAGCCCCCAAACCGGAGAAAGTTATGAGACACTACACTGTCCAGAAATGAGCCCATAATTATGGAATGGCTTTGGACTTCTGCACCAAATGGAAAGACCAAGTTTATTCCAGGTTTATCTAGATTGTCAATGGTCAGATGAACTCTCATATGGCATGTGTCTTCTATCAACTTGTAAGGACATCAGAAAAGTTTACATTGTTTCAAGTGCCTGTTTGTTTTTAATCTGCATCTGATCTCAGAATAAGAGACACCAAAACATGTCACTCTGGTATAAGTGGAAAGGTCATTCTCTGATTTTCTCCTGCCTTTTTTCTCTGAGGCTATGAAATATATTATCTTTTCCTTCTCTCCTGAAGACCCTTGTGTGTAGGTGTATTGTGCTACACCCACAGGAAAGGATGAAAACAGAGAGACATGGGGAAAAATCTCAACAAACAGGCATGGCTAAGTTTCCATGTTATTATTCTTGAATCACCCTTTTCCCCCCAATGTTACTTCTGCACAACAATTTTTAAAGTTGCAATTCACAGTTCTGTTCTTTGCAACTTCAATTATAAAATCTTATTGTCATTTAAAAGTTTCAATTCAGAGAAGATATTTCTTCCTGCATTCAGTAAATTATTGCCTTACATCTTGGTCACTTCCTCCCTTCTCCCATCAAGACCTCCCTGGGGAATCATGCTCCACATCCCCAATTCCTTCTCAGATGATCTCTATAATGGAAATTGGAGGTGTGGAGAAAGCTTACAGTCATAACAAATTCAGACCCAGTCAGCTGTAATAGTGTCAGCCCAACCAATGCAGGCAACTTGTAACTGTGGGTAGACATATGGCAACATTGCAATAAAGTGTTACACAACTTCTGTGTTATAGAAATGTTCCATGACACTCCCAGAGAACACTTTCCACTGCATAAATCATTTCTTGTGTTGGATGAGAGAAAGACAACTCTTGTTTCAAAAATTATTCAGAACTTCCTAGCAAACCAAACCAAAGCAAGCCCAAAACCACACTGTATTTTTATTGTACTGTTCATATTTAAGTTGCTGTGAGAGTTAAATAGCATATATAAGAGTACTTTCATTATAGAACATTGTTCAAACATTTGTTTTTATTAGCTATTTTCAAAATGCTCCGAACTATCAATGCCTCTTTATTCTCACAGGATAACAATGAACTTGGACCCAGTTCCACTCATTCTTCCTTAAAATCTATTTTGGTCACACTTCTCAGATTGGTGAGCTATGTTTAGATGTGAAGAAAAGGAGACTGGCTGTTACTGGTCAAAATAAGCAGATCCACAGGTATTTTAGGTCAGTCCTAAAAAGTTTCGTGATGTTGCAGGGTATCCACTCCAAGGAAAGAGTTCTCTGTCTTGTTCCCATGGCAAAAAAGGTTCAGCTTCAGTGAGACCTTGGTTATATTACCTGGACTCTTAAAAAAATATGGACATGATCCTGAAAAGAAATGTGTGTATGTGTGTTACACAATTCTAAGTGTTGTTGTTTTTAAAATAATAAATATACAACAAAGAAATTCATAGGCAAAAGAGGCACAGTACATTAACATTATTCATCAAAGAAAGTTAATAGACCAGGAAGGACAAAGTGATAGCATATAATCAAGGATAGACTTTGATTTTCAAGTTAGGTCTATCTATGTATTGCACTAATATAAATTGAAAAAAAAAAGATCTAGAATTGATAAGCCACTTAGAATTTACTGCAGCAGCTTAGCTTACTTCCTTTGATTATAGTAAGTTTAGTGGGCTTCTCTGAGTCATCTTGCTTAAGTGGACAAGTGAGGTGTTTGCTTTCAGCCAAGTGGGTTTAATAAAGGTACTGCTGACTGTGCTGCAAATTGATGGATTGTCAGCAGGTGGCAGTGGTGTGTGCGGCCAGTGATTTGGCTCAATTTAGGATTGTTAACAGAGGGCTGCGAATTTAGTAGATAGCGGGAAGTTTTGCTTTATTCTCAATAATATATTTTAAAAATACAGTACTATGAATTTTATCATTATATGAATAATAGATAAGTAACCATGGTACTTTAATGGCCCATGGGGAATTTTCTTTGTTGTTAATCAATTCCTATGCATGCTAAATTAAATTGATCTTCATTCTGCTGTTCTTTTCATAGGTTAATCTGTGTTTCTTTCTCTTAGGCTATCAGAGACATTCAATTTTCATGTTTGCTAAATATTTTGCTCTGTCTTTAAAAACTGGGTCAATAGAGATGTTGGTGGCTGAAATTCTCCTGTGCTCAGACTACAGTGAATGTTATGAAGATTGAATCTGGTCAGTCTCATTTGCCTCTGAGAGCAATAGCTTTCCTCCCTCTTCTATTGAGCATGTCTTAATTTTGCTCATAGGCTGTAAGATGCAATCTAGCCTAAAGACTACCTTTATTACATTTTAACCTTAGTGGCTAACACAGTACTTTATGTATACACTGGGGCTCCACAAATGTGATATTATAGACAAAGGTACAGTATGATAAGCAATATCTTAAATTTTAGAAGACTAATATTTACTAAAGGAGTGTTTACTAAGTGACAGAGCATAGTGATAAATTCTCCTAATACTTTAGCTCATTTGTTTCTCACAATTCTATTTTCCAGATGAGGAAATGAACTTAGAGTAGAAATGCTATTCAAGGTGTAGGATGACTACTTTTTAAATTTTATTTATTCTAATTTGTTATATATGAGAGTAGAATGCATTTCAATTCATAGTACATGTATACAGCACAATTTTTCATGTCTCTGATTGTATCCAGAGTCACACAATTCTTGTTTTCAAACATGTACTTGGGGTGATGATGTCCATCTCATTCCACCATTTTTCCTACCCCCTTTCCCCTCCCTCCCCTTTTCCCTATCTAAAGTTTCTCCCTTCCTCTCATGCTCCTTCCCCATCCCCATCATGAATCAGCATCCTCATATCAGAGAAAACATTTGGCATTTGGGATTGGCTTACTTCACTTAGCATAATATTCTCCAATTCCATCCATTTAACTGCAAATGCCATGATTTTATTATTTTTTAATGCTGAGTAATATTCCATTGTGTATTTATACCATAATTTCTTTATCCATTCATCTACTGAAGAGCATCTAGATTGGATCCACAACTTAGCTATTGTGAATTGTGCTGCTATAAACATTGATGTGGTTGTGTTACTAGAGTAGGCTGTTTTTAAGTCCTTTGAGTATAAATGAATGAATGGGATAGCTGGGTCAAATCGTGGTTGCATCCCAAGTTTTCTAAGAAATCTCCATACTACTTTCCCCATATTGGTTGTACCAATTTGCAGTCCCACCAGCAATGTATGAGTGTGCCTATCTCCCCACATACTTGCCAACACTGATTGTTGTTTGTATTCTTAAGAGCTGCCATTCTGACTGGAGTGAGATGAAATCTTAGAGTAGTTTTGATATGCATTTCTCTAATTGCTAGAGATGTTGAACAAATTTTTCATATATTTGTTGATTGATTGTATATCATCTTCTGAGAAGTGTCTGTTTAGTTCCTTGGCTCATTTGTTGATTTTTTTTTTTGTGTGTGTGTGTGTTAAGATTTTTGAGTGCTTTATATATCCTAGAGTTTGTGCTTTATCTTATGTGCATGTGGTAAAAATTTGCTCCCATTCTGTAGACTCTTCATTCACCTCACTTTTTGTTTCTTTTGCTGAGAAGAAGCTTTTTAGTTTGAATCCATCACATTTATTGGTTCTTGACTTTATTTCTTGCATTATAGAAGTTCTATTAAGGAAGTCAGGGCCTAATCTGACATCATGAAGATTTGGGCCTACTTTTTCTTCTATTAGGTACAGGGTCTCTGGTTTAATTCCTAGGTCCTTGATTCACTTTGAGTTGAGTTTTGTGCATGGTAAGAGATAGGGACTTAATTTCATTTTGTTGCATATGGATTTACAGTTTTCCCAGCAGCATTTGTTGAAGAGTTTATCCTTTCTCCAATATATGTTTTTGGTGCCTTTGTCTAATATGAGATAACTGTATTTGTGTAGGTTCGTGTCTGTGTCCTCTATTCTGAACCATTGGTCAATAAGTCTATTTTGGTGCCAATACCATGTTATTTTTGTTACTTTTGCTCTGTAGTATAGTTTAAGGTCTTGGTATAGTGATGCCACCTGCTTCACTCTTCCTACTAAGGATTGCTTTGGCTATTCTGGGTCTCCTATTTTACCTGATGAATTTAATGACTGCTTTTTCTATTTCTATGAGGAATGTCCTTGGGATTTTGGTTGGAATTGCATTAAATCTGTATAATGCTTTTGGTAGTATGGTCATTTTGACAATATTAATTCTGCCTATCCAAGAACAAGGGAGATCTTTCCATCTTCTAAGGTCTTCTTTAATTTCTTTCTTTAGTATTCTGTAATTTTCATTGTAGAGGTCTTTCACCTTTTTCACTAAGTTGATTAGGATGATGATTTTTAACTTATTTAAGAGATAAGTTTGACTTGAGTTGTCACTGGAATTGTCAGACATTGCATATGAGATATTTTTATGAATGATAGCTGGCATTTATTTGATCCTTAGTATGTCAAGCATTGTTTTAAGTGTTTTGTGTATATTAAATTATCCTCACAGTAATCCAAGGAGACACAGGTGGATTATTTCAATATTTTGGAGACCCAAAATTCAGACATTGATAAGCTTGGTAATTAGGAATCAAGAGGCTCTACAGCTAACTGGGAAAAGGTTCAGGCAAGATTTTTTTTAGAGATTTTTTTTTTAATATTTATTTTTTAGTTTTCAGCAGATATAACATCTTTGCTTGTATGTAGTGCTGAGGATCGAACCCGGACTGCACGCATGCCAGGTGAGCGTGCTACCGCTTGAGCCACATCCCCAGCCCCATCAATCAAGATTTAAACCCAGCAAGTCTCTTCAAAAATGGGTTCTCTGCTGGTTTGTTATTCAGCCTTTTATTTAAAATTAGATTTCATCCCAGCAAGTGATGGATCATTAAAGATTCTGCCTCTCATCTTGAAAAAAAAATCTGTTTTCTTAGCAAATTTACTTAATGTTACAAAGTTTCACTTTTCATCTGTATAGCATTATCTCATTAGTATTTTATATTAATATCATCAAAAAGTGAAATAAAAACCACAGGTTATACACATACAATTGACTTTTGGGGGGAATTGTGGGGGGGACATTCCTAGTTATAGAACCCAGGGCCTTGCATATACTAGGCAAGCACTTTATCACTGAGCTGCATTTCTAACATCTAACTGAATTTTGACAAATGCAAAGAAATGATTCAGTACAGGAAGAGTAGTATTTTCAACAAATCATGCGGGAGTCTTGGACATTCATAAAAATGAGGCTTGGCCAAAACTTCAGACTTTACTTAAAAATTAGCTCAAAAAACATCATATGCTTAGATTTAAAATATAATATTATAAAAATGTTGAGAAAAGCAAAGGAGAATACCTTCAGTACTTCAGGCTGGGCAGAGCTCTTAAAGCTGACCCCCAAAACATGTGCATAATATATTTTTTTTGGTCAATTAGAGCCCATCAACATTTTTAAAAGTTTTGCTCTGTGAAGAACCAACTATGTTAAGAGAATAAAAATACAAGTTACCCAGTGGGAAATAGTATTTTCAAATCTCATGTCCAACATAGGAATTGTATCTATAATATGGAGAAAGTTCTCAAAAGTTAACACTTTGAAAGAGAGAGACAGAGAAACAAGAAAACAGGCAAAAGGCAGACAGTTCCCGAAGAGAAGATGTGGAGAGCAAACAAGCTTGTGAAATAATTTTCAGAACCATTAGCCTCTAGGGAAATGTACAATAAACCTGACAAGCTATTGCTACATGCTTATCCGAATGGCTAAAATATAACCCAGTGGCTACATCAAATGCTGGTGAGAATGTCATGAATCTGAGTGTCTCACACATTGCTGGTGGGGATCTAAAATGGTACAATCACTTTGAAAACAGTTTGGCAGTTTCTTCATGGGAATCCATGTACTATTTTATTAACCCCTATGAATCTCTAATTATTTCAAATAAAAAGTTAAAGAAATTGCATAAACATAGTAAAATGGTAATGAGCTGCTACATTACTGGCAATAATATATATATAATAAACATGCATAGTTTCTTTTTAAAAGTTTTAATCTCTAAATTACATCAGATTAAAATATCTAAAACATTCCAGCAATTAAAAAAAAATTTTTGCTTTCAAAATGCTTGTCATGATTTGCTGCAGCAAAATGTTTTGTTCAAAAAATTCAGAGGGGCCACTGGGTGGCAGTAAAGGTTTGGGTTTTGTGGGTTTGTTGGCAAGCTGAGAAAAGGGACTAATTTGGTAAATCAGCAAACAAAAAAAATCTGTAATGATAGATATTATTTGTGATTGGCAAAGTTTAAAAACTGTAAATCCAATAGTTAAAAGATCAATGTTGGTGTAAGTTAAATAAAACACAATAAACAACACCCATTGAGAAGAAAGCATATACAGAGTAGTAAAACCTTATAAAAATAAACCTGGGGCCAACAGTTTGAGATAAAAATGAACAATTCAGAGAAAAAAGAGTTTGACATTGAGCTCTATAATCATATTTGGGATTTTTTTTGGTTCAAAATCTTAATGGGTTTCAGAAATTTTAAGTATTCTCTTTATTTCCCCAACTCTTCCCACTAGTAATGACATAAAATACAGCTGCGTTTTATTACTTATCTGGGAAAAAAGTCTTCCTCTTTTAGATTTAAAGACTAAAGCAACAAGGGGGAGAGGGAAGATGGCGGCGAGGGGAGTGCATTGCCCCCGTGTGCTGCTTCACTGTGTGGGAGTATGACAAGTCAGGACGGCTAAAGGCTATCTTGTTAGGAATTTCCAGCAATAGTGGGGTGCTCCGGAACCTGGAGGAAGGATTTCCATCGCACGAGGATCGGCTACGGGGACTCAAACGCGAGAGGTTTGTCGCACGGAGGGTAACACTGCTTATTCAGCAAATCGCCCCGCGGCTAGAGTCTGAAGCACGCGCTGGGAAACGAGGAGATAGCGACGCAGGGATACAGCGCTGCAGTTTCTGCCAGCCGTGCAAGCACCGTACTCAGGGCTGAATTCTGGGTTCGAGACGGGGGAAGGAAGCGGTCCATCTCGGTTCTCCACACCGGTCAGACCACAGAGGAGGCCAGCAGCCACCATGTTGGAAAGCTGACGTCACCATCCCTGTTTTCGACTGACTGCAGCTCATTCAGCCATAGAACAGGTAATTTCAGGCTGCCATTCGCCTGCGGCTTGCAGACAGATTGCTAGGGTTCAGTGCCTGGGTGCTTCTTAGAACCTGATCTTATCGGAGCGAACACCGAGCAGGGGGCGGCCGAGTTCCGGCTCCCGGAACCTCCCTGGCCCGGGGCTAGGAGCCCGCGGAAACTGCTTCT
>NW_026000211.1:20618230-20633377 GCF_001458135.2 Marmota marmota marmota | reverse complement strand
TGGGAAAGGCAGCGGAGCACAACAGACACTAGTATGGCAATATGTAAATCAATGGATGTGTAACTGATGTGATTCTGCAATCTGTGTATGGGGTGAAGGTGGGAGTTCATAACCCACTTGAATCAAAGTGTGGAATATGATAGGTCAAGAAATTTGTAATGTTTTGAACAACCCACAATAAAAAATTAAAAAAAAAAAGACTAAAGCAACAAGAATATGAGTCAGAGGAACAAAATTCTGTAATTTTTGTGATATCACATTTCAAAATACTTCATGTCTTTTCAACTTGATAAAAGGGAAGGAACATCTATATATGACTTTCAGTAAAACTTACTTGCCAGGAACAAATTGAGGTTCTGAGTCACTGGAACTCTGAGGTTCAGGAGATCCTACTTTCTTTTTTTTTTCATAAATCAACCTCATTGATGCATCTCATTCTAAATACACATCACCATGAAGGATATTTCTGAGTTATTTATTTGCATATGTTCTGTTCTTTTGTGTGATTCTATTGTCAGATGGAATAAAACAATGGATAATAGGTCTGGGACTACTTGTGCTCAAGCGTTACATTTACAATATTTGCTGAAATTGATGATAGTGTTGTCAGACCACATCTCTATATGACTTCATCATAATAAAAATTTTTTAGTCAAATGGCCCAATTTTTAGTCTGCCTTCTATGATGTCATCTAAGCCTTATGGATGCTAGACAGTGAGGAAGGAATGAAATGAATATCTATAATGAGAAAACACAGTGAGGCTAGAATAGTAACAAGTGATAGCACTATTGAGTAGTTTGGGACCTTTCTAAATGGCTGAGATTGGCCTGGAACTTGCCATCGTCTTGTCTCAGACTCCAGAGCTGCTGGGATTACAGGCGTGTGCCACGCTGCCTGGCTATGTTGAGCATTTTGAATGTGATTTTATAAAAAGGCTGGGCAGTGTACCTACCTCAGGGTATATGCTCAATAAAACCTATCTGCTCTGAGAATGTGGTTGGATGAGAATATACTCATGTAGAGCAGACTCGGCACAGCAAACCATTTAAAAATAAAAAGCTAAAATTAACACCTTAGCAGGGAGATAAATCTAATATTTTCTCATTTTTCTTCTTATTTAAAATGTTTATCCACATCAGCAAACCTTGAGAATATGATTTTCATGACATAGTTGTACTTCCAGATAGCAAAACAAGCTTTCTGAGGAAGGTGAAGGCCGATTTTTCACTAGGAGAATAAGATTATTTTCACTGCAGTTGTGAGTTGATAATAAAGTAGTGAATTCATGAGTAATAGGAATATGTTTGATGTAATTGTTTAGTAACAAGATGAAGCAATTAAACTGTTCTCAACCCTTCAATATTTATCAGTTTTCTACTTTTTCCTTAGTTTTGATAATAAACATTATCCTAAGATTTCAAGATAAAAATGTTTTTTGAAGAAAATTTTCTGGGGACACTGAAGCTAATGAGAAGAGATCAATAACAATGATTCTTAGAAATCCACCAAGGCATATCTATTTTGTCTTGTCTCCCCTGTTTTTTTTCTCAAAATCTCACACAGAATGTATTTCTTTCTATGCCTTGCAATTTTAACCTCTGCATTTTTCTATTTGTTCCTCATGAATCTTCCAGTTGAAAATCTATTTTTAATTTGGGTAAATCTTTTGGATGGTATCTATAATACAAATAACTACAGACAGGCATTCTGAAAAATCTGGACATGGATCCCAGAATCTAATGCTACACTTATGAAGACGAATAAGTACTAAACTTTCCAGGGTTAAATTTCATCATATTTAAATAAGACTTTGACCTGATTCAGATGATTGGAAGTTGCATTGTTTCTTGAAGTTGGCCTCTAGAATCTCCTAGCAACAATCCTTAAGTGACTTCTTTTTAATACTTTTAGGAGAAGCACCAGGGGAATAGACTAATGTTTTATTGTAGGAGTTAATTTGATTCATGTGCACAGCATCTGTACCCCAAAGCAGTACATTCCTGAGAAATTGCCTGAATCTTTGCAAGAAAAATAATTGCCCACTGCTTCATAAAGAAGAGGCCCTTTGTAACACATCTTGCTGTAAATTTTTATGCTCTAAAATAGGAATAGATAAGTCAGAACATTCCCTTCCAAGCATGCCCACAGCAGTAACCTGATTGCCATGACTGCCTGTCTTTAAATGGTCAGATTTTTCTTAAACAATATCACATTCATTCTCCGTCTTGGCCCTCTCAGCAAAGTAGCAAGAGTTTCTTGCTCCATTTTATTAATGACAGCATTAAAGCAGGGAGTTCAAATATGTTGGAGTCGATTGTCCCCAAACCTTTCTAGAAGCATTTTGCTACATATACCAAATAAGTTCCATTTACTCTTATGAATAGATGACTAATCTGTGCTACCAACTTTATAACTAATGGAAACCAAGCAAGGATATATATGTATTTCCCTAGATAGTTAAGATCCTAAATAGTTTTAATAACTAGTAGGTGATTCACATTGTACAAGGTACTATAAGATGATTTATCAACCTATCTTCATAATCTTATGATGTTAATTTCTTTTTACACACAAGGAAACTGTTATGCAGAAGGTGAGATGACTTAGGTCATGCAATTTGGAACAAGTGGAACAAATTTCATTCTCTGATTTTCCTGCCTGTGAGACTACCCCTTTCCAATGGTGAATAAAAAGTGAGCTCAATTAAAACTCTCCTTCCACTTGGATATATGGCCATACTGATAATCATCCCAAAGGGTACTGCCTGTTTACTCCTTCTTTCTTTGAAAGAGTGGAGACTTGGTATTTCAGCATCCACTCTCTGTTTTGGAAGTAACACCTTAGAGCTAGGCAAATGTGCTAGTTATGGAACTCTGTAAAAAGCCATGTAGCTTCTCTGTACCTCAGTTTCTTGATCTCTACATTGTTAAATTTATATAATACTATTTACTAGGTTGGGGAGAGGATTAAATGAGAAAATATATCTAACATGCTTAGCATAGTGCTTATCATGAAGTTAAATGATTATTGAGGTATTTATTTTTGTTATTCATTTGTAGCTATCATCTTTGTCTAGATTATCCAGGCTTTTGCTGTTCAAAGTGTATCATAGGACCAGCAGCACTGGCCTCAACTAGAAGCCAGGAAGCTAAACAGAATCCGAATTATGCTTTTTAGTCTGGACTTATAAATTGGAATCAGCATTATTATAAGATGCTCAGATTTTTTGTGTGTGTGCCTGAGAGTTTGAGAAACACTTAAATATCAGGGTATTTTCTTTTCACTTGCCTTTCTAGTGGGTAAGTTGTTTTCTTTCCTTCTACCTACAATATCCTCCCTCTGTGTCTCAATACCACATACATACCTGCCCATACATTTGTGTGAATATATATATGTGTGTGTCTGTGTGTGTGTACATATATGTGTTAAATATTCCTTACCCAAATTCTTGAGTACAGAGTGTTTTAGATTTCAGATTTTAGATATTAGAATATATGCATATACAAAGTGAGATACCTTGGAGATAGGACCCAAATCTAAACATACAATGTATTCATGTTTCATATATACCCATAGAAATAGCCTGAAGTTAATTTCATACAATTTTAAGAATAATTTTGTGCATGAAACCAAATTTGTATACATTAAACCATCAGAAAACACAGGGGTCACTATCTTACTACCCCTGTGGACAGTCTGTGGTTATTTGGTGTCACCATCATTCTGGACTCTGAATTTTTATGCTACTGATAAACAATCACTTTCTTATGCTTATTCACACATAAATTCTTACTAGTAAAAAACCATTATTTAGTCTTAATTATTTACTTAATTACTTACTAGTAAGACCATTAATACAGTGGAGAAAAAAACCACAGGTTCAGGATAAATGAAACAGCAGGGTGGTACCACCAGAATCAGTTGTTAAGCACCAGCACCAGCAAACAGTGGCAGTTTTCTCTCCATCTGTGATGCTGTTTTGATTGAAAGGTTACTGTATCTGTATTCTGTCTTTGTTTTTTAGGTGTAGAAGAAACATCAGAAGCAGTTGGGGGACCAGGAAGTAGGTCTTTTAGAGATGTGGAGGCACTCTGCTAGATGGGTTTTTAAAATGTGTCCTCCAGAGTCATTTGCCTCATTAACAGGATTTTCGATCTTGGAAGCCTGTCTGATTTTATGAACTGCATGGTTTCTTGTTCTGTTATAGAATGGACGCAGCTCTAGTCCTTCAATTAATCCATCACCCATTCTCACTGTATCGTCTACAGGAACTTTTTCTGCAGTGTTAATGTCATCTTCAGTGTTGCTATTATCACACTTACCTTGATTCAGAACCATTTTGGCTGTTTCATCATCTGAAGCCTTTTTTTTTTTTTTTTTTTTTTTTTTTACATTTTCAACAATGTCTTTGTATCAGGAATAGGTAGTGGCAGTGTTCACCAACAAGAAGGTACGCATGCCGCCCTGCCATTCATAAATTAGTCTTTAAGGTCTTTCACAGTTAAAAATATATTTCCATGTGCTTGTAGAGGGAAGCAGGGTCCTGTGAATTTGTTTTTGGTAAAAACAGTTGACTCAACAATTCTTGAAGCATTTTGTTCTAGGTGAAGTTTGCTTGGTATGAGCCGAAGGAAACCACCAATCATACCATTGGAACACTGAGTTTATGTCCTGCCTTCCTGATCTCCACTAGGCTAACAGAACTAAGAACTTTTAAAGTGAGGCTTATTACTTAAAGCTAATTTGGGGGCATCAAAACCACACACACACTTGAGAATGGGTTTCCTTTTTTATTCTAAGATATACTAAGGCTTAAATTTAAGCTTTGCTTACAGATGTGATTGCTGAATTAATTGTTTTTCTATTCTATAGACCAGTGTCTTATCCCACAGTACTGATTTAGTTATTTCACTAGGAGAAGCCATAAGGTCCTCCAGATGGATACCAATCTGTCTCATATTGTACTGAATCCTGAAGATTTTTTTCTTCTTTTTAACATCTAATATTGAAGAGATAAAGAAGATAATTTACTAACCTGAAAAAGTAATGTTTTGTGAGTGCTAAGGAAGTTAGGGAAGCTGTCTTTGACTACACATTGGTTTCCTAGTTGACTTGCATTGTTTGCATTATGTGGGTAATAAGGTTTTCTTTCTCATTATGGCTCTATTTTATTCAGAGCAAAGTGTAAAGGCTATTTTGAGGGATGTACTGATGGTTATGTGTTGCTTCAATATCTAGGAATCCAATCTGGACACCACACCATCACATAGTCTGATGATGTAAATACTTTCTTATCTCTGTTTTTCAGATGAGCACACTCTTGTATTACTCAATGGTATTTATCACATGAGCTTGTGATTAAATATTTTACCCAAAAGAGGATGCATAAGTGTAACATTTAAATAGATCCAAGAAAGAGGTGCCTAGGTGGATTAGTTGCTCTTTGCCCGTTCTGAAGAGAACAATAGGATGTCCTGTTTTTTCTTTGGGAATATTTTATTTCCCCACATTTTGTTCTGCCATATCTGTTCTTAGATATCATGGACAGAATATTTTATCTGAATTAGTATGACACTGAAGAATTTCAAAGAATTCTGTTCCAAATTAATTTAGTCATTGAATGCATAATATGACTTATTTACCTTTGAATTTTTGTATAGTTTATTTAATTTTGACCTTTTATCACCTTACTAAAAGATAACCCACTTACTAGGTATGAAAATCTGGGTGGGTTACTTACTGGCTTTGAGCTTCCATGTCTTCACCTATAAAATGGGGAAATAATAATACATAATACATAGGGTTGTTATAAGGAAAAATGGGGAAAATGGGTTAATTTTAAAAAAGTGACTATGATAGTCCTTGACACATAGGCTATGCATTTGCTAAGAAAAAATTAAGATTATAGGTACAGAGAAATAAGCTTAACTTTTTCTAGATACTTCCTAATTGAATTTATCTGAATTAGGAGAAATTGAAATATAACACTGGCCCCTTAGTAGAAAAATCAGCATCTTGTTCATAGAACTATTTTCTAGGACTTACTTGGCATGTGTCACAAGGCCTAGGCTGTAGTTCTCCAATAGGAGTGTCTGTTATTTTACTCATTTTTACCCTAAAAGGATAACAGAAAATATTCCAGAAACATGGTATCTAATAAATGTGTTTGAATCAATAAACATTTGATTCATTCTTTCTTGTTAATTTTCCTGGAATTCTTAGCATGGTCAAACGCCCCCTCTTCCAGACAGCCCTCGTTAGTCTGATCCCTATGACTATGGCGAATCAACCACACAGCTGCTGCGGTGGGAGAACCCTGACAGCCAGGAATGCCTGGAAGGGGCATGGTGACTTCCAGAAACCATACCACCATGTTCCATATCCATCCTCCAGTTTAGGACTTTCGAAATCAGTTTTGAAAATGAGGCAATGTCTTCGGTATCTTTCTGTCTGTATTTCCATGAAAAAACACATCAAAATATTTCATCCAAAAATGTTTTTAAAAGACAATTTTTGGGGGCTGGGGTTGTGGCATGAGGCACTGGGTTTGATCCTCAGCAACACATAAAAAAATAAAGATATTGTTATAACTAAAAATAAATATTTTTTTTTTAAAAAAGGATGATTTTTGACAAATGACTTTATTTTTAACCATTTTGTCCAATGAGTAGAACAGTCTCTAAAAGAAGATCCTTCTAGGGAAATTCAATACATTAAAAAATTGCTTAACCAGGCTTATTGAAAAATCAGGAAAAAAAAATAATCTCTTGTCCATATTCAAACCATCCTTTATAAACCACAGATATGCATTTTTAAAGTATTATGATTGTTTTAAAATACATTTACTGATGTTCTGGGTTCTTAAGAAGACAATGAACTTAGCATACGAGTGCTTTAGTATTATTGCTATTTTTATTATTGATTTCAGCATCTTTAGTACCCTTTTTCCTCCTTCCTTACCCCTCTAATTCCCATTATCATCTTCCTTCCATTTTTATATAATTATAGTCTTCTTCAGGCTGATCCTAGTCTGACTTTTGAAACCATGCTGTTTCTTTCTTTCCTAAGACAAGTGAGAACTTCAGTGGGGTTTGCTACCAGAAACCAAGCTCTAAATCCCCTTCATCATTTTCTCAAACCAGTAGCAAAATGCCACATGTGTATCTTTTATCTCCACTGAAGTATGGCAGCTATTTCCCCAGCATTGCAGAACAGATTGTTTAAAAGGTGTATGAGAGATTAGTTAAGGAAAGTGAAGAGAATATAGGAACAGAGTAGACAGAAAGTTGATTACAGTTGTGAATGGTAGCAGAGTAAAGTCAGGTGAATGAGTAGATAGGAGAAGGAATTTTTTTCTGGACTGAGGGATCAGTGATGGAGGAGAATGTGTGGAAGAATGAAAGTACTTAGTGAAGTAGCTGTGGGTACACACTATTTTCTCCTCACACTCCAGTTTCCCTCCCTTAAGCATTTTATTTTTGATGAAATTATCTCCAAAATTACCTCTTTTTCTTCATGACATCCGTCTTAGATAAGATGCATAATGAGACTACCAATACCTAGTGTGCTCTTTCCTATTAATGATTAGCTTCTGTGGTTGTACTTTGAGATATAGATTGTATTCTGGATCACACAGGATAAAAGCAGCCAAATTACATACTGTTCTTAGTGCCTGCATTAGTTTGCTATGCTAATAAAAGCATAGGCTTCAGGGCTTAAACTTTGGAAATCTATTGTCTCACAGTTCTGCAGACTGGAAGATTGAGATCAAGGAGTCAACAGAGTTGGTTCTTTCTGAAGGTTGTAGAGAATCTATTCCATTCAAACCTCTGGTAGGTTTGCTGACAATAATGGTATTCTTTGGCTTTTCATGTGGCATTCTTCCTGTGTTCCTATCCACATCCAAATTTCCACTTTTTATAGGTACACAAGGCACTTTGGATTAGGGGCCCATTCTTCTCCATTAGAACTTGACCTTAACTGATCTGCAGGGACCCTGTTTCCAAATAGATCACATTTTGAAATACTGGGAGTTAGGGCTTTAACATATAAATTCCATAACAGTGCCAGTTTGGGAAAATTTAATTTATTGTAATTGGAAAACTATCATTTAGGTTGAGTGCTTTTTTTTATGGACAGGTCTTTTTAATGAATAAAACCCATGAACGGAGGCTGGGTCTGTAGCTCAGTGGTAGAGTGCTTGCCTAGCATGTGTGAGGCACTAGGTTCCATCCTCAGTACCACACATAAATCAATCAATAGTTATTGTGTTCATCTATAACTAAAAAAGAAAAAAAAAAACCCCATGAACATAAAATCCTTTAGTTAACAAAGTGCAACTTCCAAGCTACCTAAATAGAAACTCTCGTATGTACCTCACATGTAAAGACAGATAAAGAGAGGAGAGTTGAACATAGGTTCAGTCCCCAAATCATGGAGCTCTTTTTTTTTTTTTTTTTCAGACTCAGGTCCAACTTACGTGAAGAAATACTAATGATCTGGGGTTTTTTTGTTTGTTTGTTTGTTTGTTTTGTTTTGTTTTCTGATTCTTTGTTTTTTTGTCGGTTTTTAATAAACTGTTTCTCCCCTGACTGGAATGAATTCTCTCCAAGTCTATCTTCACTCCTCTACCAAGCTTAAAAGAAGCCTTTATTGAAGCTTATATACAAGTCAAGTAACAGAGGATCCATTTAGTCTTTTCTATATCCCTTCATTTTTAAGAAGGGGATGCTAGAGAAAGGTAATTCCATTTCTATATTGTCTCTAGAAAAGTTCACAAACACTGTGAAAACATTTAGCACTAATCAAATTTACCCCCATACATCACACCCTCCCTGTCACCCACACCAACTCTCTCTCCACCCCTACTGCCACCCTGTGCTGTGGAAAAACTTCAGTGGGCAGTTGCACCTGGAATCTTCACAAAACTCCCAGAGTAGTTTAAAGCTATTGGATTGTACTTGAAAACAAAGAGTATTTATTTGTAACATTGAATTATTAGTACTTGCAGGGAATCAGGGAGAAATGATACAAACTAAAAGATAATGATTAGAGAAAAGCCATAGGGTTAATTAGAACAAAACAGACAATCAGAAAATAATTTTATTTGGGGTTTTATTTTTAATAACTTGAAGTTCCAATTTATTTTTAGATACTCTTGGGAAAATATTTTATGCAGGCTACTTCTCCCCTACCAAAAAAAAAAGCAGGTATCAGAAATAAGTATAAATTGCATACAGTGACTGTACGCATGTGCTGCTGTGATTAAAAGAGAATTTTTAAATCTGTTTGTTGTAAATATTGAACTGTGTATTTATAAAATGAAAAGTTAAAAAAGATAAGTATGATTATTTATTTTGAGCTCATTCTTCCCTTTTTTCTTTCCATAACAAAAAATTAAAAAATTAATATGTGTTCAGATATAAAGTATTTCTTCTCAGTAGTCTTATTAAACCTTTTTTTTCTGTGCAGCACAAGAAAGTGATTCAAGAGGGGCAAATGAACATTTACACACACACAAACACACTTAATTGCTGGCATCCCTTTTCTAAAGTCCCACAAGTTTAAAGAGGGTGTTTCGGATTGGGGTAGATAGAGGTATTCAATCAACACTCCACTCGCTGCTTGTATTTCTCAAACTCATCCCCATAATGCAGGACCTTGGGAGTAGTTGTGTCAATTAGTTGTGGGTGGATATGATATGCAATGTTTCTTACTTTAGCATAACAGCCCCTTCTAGCTAAAACAAAGACTTCACACAACATACATCATTGTAAAACTCAGGTTTTCAGATACCAGTAATTTATCTTCATAACAAGAAAAATACCTAACAGGTGTATTCTACCAGTTATGGACTCTCAGTGATGGGCCATATTTCTAGCTGAGGAAGGGAAGGAGGCAATCCATCTTTCTAACTGGATAGATCTATAATTTTTTAGAAGACAGACTGGAGTGACGCCCATCTTAAGAGGACAATGTGAACACTTCAATGGGAATTTTAGAGTCCTAACTGATGCTTTTTTCACTTGGGGGACGCTCAGGGTTAAACAGAACTGTTATGAACCAATTTTGCATATTTAAATATATTTTTAACTTCCAAGTCAAATGTTTAATGTTTTGTTAATTACATATCTTAAGTAGCAGTTTCAAACCTGGCAGCCACCGCATTATCTCAAAAGAAAATGCATCATAAAATCAATTAAGCTCATCCCATTTGAATATTCAATTCCTGATAATAAAAATTTTCATATGCTCTTCAAAAAAAAAGTTTTCATCATAATCAGAACTACTCAGATTATCTTTCAAGAAAGCAATTGCCTGAAGAATCAGTGTAAAAGGAAGAACTAGACCTACCACGTATTGCCTGGGACAGTCAGCCTACCTCCCTTTGCAATGCTATTTCTGACACTGCAGCCTCTATAACACTCAATAATTAGGGAGATAGTAGGTTCAGTTTTGATTGCTGCAAATGATGTGTTTTAGACTTCCCATCAACTTTCCAATGCGTCATCTGAATTCCCAATTAACATCAAAGGATCTGCAGCTTGTACGTATCCCATTAGTGTTGTAAAAAAAAAAAATTACAGTAGTTTTTGCTCAAACCAAACCAACTGGAGCTAATTTGTTTTAAATATTAAATAAAAATTTCTCTTTTGACATTCTGTAACACTGGCTTGTCTTCTGCCCTGTTAATTGTGACAAGCGTATCTAATATATCAGAAACTCCCAATGTAAGTCATGAATATGGGGAAAGAGGACATTTAATACTGTTACTCCTTCCCTACAATTTTCAAAAATGTGCTCATATAGGAGTAAAGATTAGGAATATCTGCCTCAGAGCTAGAGGTTTAATTCTTTGGGGTAATGTAATTTAAGAAGAGCCAAAACTTAGTGTTTTCTTAACAAAAGGAGATATTGAGGGGAAAGCTGCTGGCTTTCTACATCTAAAAGACTGATTGCAAATATTTCTTCCTACATACAGCTATTCCTAGATTGGGGTGTCAAGATTTATATATTAGAGCTGGCAGATTTGAAACAATCTGCAATTTTGAATTTACTTTGTGACACATAAAATGTTTCTGAGTTCAAATGCTTCTAAAAAGGCAGAGATTTCCTTTTTTCTATCTCCTCAAGTACTGCCCACTTTTTTCTTTTTTCTTTTTTCACAAGTATTATATCCTTCCTGTTTGCCAAGTACTAGGCCAGGCACTAGACAATGGTGGACAAAACCAAACATGATTCCTGTCACCGTGGTGCTTGGGAGAGTGATGGAGGCAGGGACTGATCACATAATCCCACAAGTAAGGTAAGATTCTATTTGTGATAAGAAAGGAAAGTGGATGACATTAAGGGCCATAACATCATGTAGCTAATGGATGTGACCTAGATTGCAAATCAGTCAAAGTTTCCTTGAGGGAGTGATGATAGAGATGAAATCTGAAGATTAGACTTCAAATGAGGTTGGAGAGGAAGAGTATTCCATGCAGAGATAACATTACGTGTTAAGGGTTTGCGCTCAGAGAGTTAGTCATTGCATTTTTCATCTCTAGAAGCTTGATTTGAGTCTTCAAATATCTTCCTTGTCTCTACAGGCTCAATGCATCTTGAACATAATGGCAGATAGCTATGCTAACTGCTTTGATGAACTTGTCTACTACAACTATAATTTCTTGGTCTGTTGCTATTCATTGATTTTTCTTTTCAAAATGGGCAGTATTTTTCTGCTTCTTTATATATCTGAAAGATTTTATTGTATGCTGGAGAATGTGAATTTTACCTTGTTGGGAGCTGAGTAATTTTATATTTATGTACATATTCTTGAATTTTGTTCTACAATGTGGTTAATTTTTTTTTCATTAAGACTTATTAGGTAGGACCAAAGCAGCCTTTAGCCTAAGGCTATTCTTGCCCTATTAAAAGGCAATAATATTTTGAGTTTCATATCCAATACCCCTTGAATGAATGAGTTTTGTCATTCTGACTGTGGATACATGTGATCCACTTGACTGTTTATTTTTCCAGCCTTGGATAGTTTCTTCATATGCACACGCTAATTGATAAACTGAAGACTCACCGGGGAACTCCTTCTCTGTGCTGTTCTCTCCTTACTGGTATTCTGTCCTGTGAACTACAGCTTCCTTGGCTTCTTGAATTCCCAGTTCCGTTTCCCCAGTAGGAGAAGTCAGTGTACTTCTCCTGGATTTTCCCTCTATCTTAGTGTGTTTTGTACTGTTATAAAAAATTTCCTAAGACTACCTAATTTATGAAGAACAGAAATTTATCTGCTCACGTGGAGGCTGGGATGTCTAAGATCAAGGTGCTGGTAGATTCAGGTGTCTGGTGAGGGCTGCTCTCTGTTTTCAAGATAGCACTTGTTGCTGCATCCTCTGGTGTGGAAGAATGATTTGTCCTCATACATGTGGCAGAAGGCAGATGGGCACAAGCTGAATGCCGTGAGAAGCCTCTTTTATAAGGGCTTTTATTCTATACACAAGGAGGAAAGCCCCTCATGACTTAATAACCTCTTAAAGGCCCCACCTCTTGATCCTATGACATTAGCCATTAAATTCCAATGCCTGAACTTTGGAGGGAGCATAATCAAACCATGACCCTTTCCTAGCACTGAAGCCTATGGGCAATAACCTGGTTCAGTTTGAGGGCTCACCTTGTTTTGTTTCCCAGGGATTGTAGTCCTTTGCTGCCAATTTCTATAAAATTGTTTTATGCATTTTTTTGTGTGTCATTGTTTCAGACAAGATGGCAAATTTAGTCCTTATTATCCCATCCTAGCAGAAAATAGAAGTTTAAAAGACACTGATAAAATGTCTGTATAATTCAGGAAATAAATGCTTGCTGATAAGAACAGAGGAGTAGAAGAGTTCACTGGAAAAATAGAATGTATCTCTGTCATTTTACCTTTTCATGTATATAGTGTTTACGTGTCAGATTAAGACACCCATCTACCTAGGGTGAGATGAGACATACAAGAGACACAGAAGCATCCGTATGCTATGTTGAGTGTGTAAGGTATGCTAAATGGTCAAGGGGACCTGGAGAACCTAGAACGAGTGATGGAGGACACACTGCATGGGGACTGAGTATGGCGAAGTCTAGCAGGAAAAATGCAAGTGAAAACAATGAACAGTAGCACTTCATTGCCAGTGCTACTGGGGGTCCCAGAACAGCCCCAGTGGTACAAAGAAGCCAGGATGCAGAGTGCCCAAAGGCTTTCAGACAACCCACTCTCATACCACCACAAGCACAGGTAATGTGTTACCTCTACTTTCACCATAAACTTGTTAACTAGCAGAAAGTTAAGAGATATTACCTTTTTCATCACAGCTGACTCATAGTGGGGTAGGGAGGGGGAGCATGGGAGGATTAGATGAATTCTAGATAGGGAAGAGGGGTGAGAGGGAAAGGGAGGGGGCAGGGGATTAGCAAGGATGGTGGAATGTGATGGACACCATTATCCAAAGTACATGTATGAAGACTCGAATTGGGTGTCAACCTACTTTATATACAACCAGAGATATGAAAAATTGTGGTATATATGTGTATTAAGAATTGTAATGCAAAAAATCCCCCAAAGTCCATGTATAAAGGCATGAATTGGTGTGAACATACTTTATATACAAAGATATGAAAAATTGTGCTCTATATGTGTAATAAGAATTGTAATGCATTCTGCTGTCGTGTATTTAAAAAAATAAAATCAATAAGACTAAAAAAAGAAAGAAAGAAAGTTAAGAGAAGTGATACAACTCTGATTTAGCATCTAACTGAACCATCTAAACAGTCTGTTATTTAGAGATTGTTAAAATGGGCAGGCAAAAAAATTTCCCTAATATTCGAGTTTTCAGATTTTTTTTTTTTGTGTGTGTGTATATACCAGGGATTGAACCCAGCAGTGCTTAACTACTGAGCCACATCCCCAACTCTTTTTATTTTATTTTGAGACAAGTTCTCACTAAGTTGCTTAGGGCCTCGATAAATTGCTGAGGCTGACTTTGAATCTGTGATCCTCCTGCCTCAGCCTCTCAAATCACTCCTATTCTTTTTCCAATGATAGTGCTCAAAATGTGATCTTTCAAGCAAGACCAGAACAGTTAAGAGATACTTTGAAAGTCTCTCTCTGTCTCCCCTGTGCATGTGTATACACACACACACACACACACACACACACACACACACACTCTCACACCTGATTATTTTATGAGTAAATCTATAATCTCATTGCAGGTTAAGAATTTCTGTTTTGGCAATGGAAAGTCAATAAAGTTTCCTAAAGCACAGGTGGTTAGTGGGAGGGACAGGACCATATAGATGCTTAGGATTTCAAAAGTTCTATTTGGATAAAAGCTTAAAATTTTCAGTGACTATTATAGAATTTAATAAAAAACATTTGAAAAAATAGATTTTAGTAAAATAAACATCTTATTATAATCTTTAGTATGTTTATATCTCAAGAGCTTGCCAGTATCCCAAGCTGCTTCAATGACTATGGTATTAATAAAATGTTAGAAGAAAAGTGAACCTTATTTTTCATAAATGTTAAATCCTTTCAACATCAAGCTGTCATTTAAAAAAATTCTTCATCTCTTCTCAGTGAGAGCCACCTAGCCCAAGATATTGAAAAATGTTCTAATGAATATTCTTGCCACATGCATCGAAGTACATAGCGTAAGGCCATGTGCTCTTTATAAGGAAGTGAAAATCCATTGAAATAATTCTATACCAAGAGATATATCATCATTCTTTCTCAGGCCCGAGATCACACCCTTATCTCAGGCCTCCTCAGGTGTTCAGTCTTATTATTAACAACTCCATTAAGTGTTTTGGATGCACCTTATTTGGATAGTTAGTAAGGGATCAGGAATTGCTAACTTTGAATTAATTAGTAGCTGCTGAATTTGACTAGTCTCTCCTAGTTCCTCTTTGAGCTGTCTCCATCTTGTAAACATTACTTTTGCAAAAGATTGATGGCAATTTTCTTTTTTTTTTATTGTTGGTTGTTCAAAACATTACATAGTTCTTGATATATCATCTTTCACACTTTGCTTCAAGTGGGTTATGAACTCCCATTTTTAGCCCATATACAGATTGCAGAATCACATCAATTACACATCCATTGATTTACATATTG
>NW_026000211.1:20554066-20616258 GCF_001458135.2 Marmota marmota marmota | reverse complement strand
GCAGGCAGCCGACAGTCGCCGAGTCGCGCGGGCAGCGGCTGGCGGGTCTGGACCTCTGCGCTGCGTGGCGGAGATTCACTCGTCTAGCGCAAACTGTCACCTCCAAAAATCCTACCAATTCCCAGCCGGTCTCTCTTTAGTGGAATTTTGCTAGGAGTTTCTCAGCAGGTCGAATCTAAGCATATCCATGCGTCTCTCTGACCCCGTTGTTGAGGAGGTACTGAAAGCGCTGCCTCCCCACTCGCCGCCATGTTGGATCTGATGGCAATTTTCTTTTGATTTTACTTCTGGTTACCAGTAATTTTTTTCATGTGTCTAATACAGGAAGAAAATTGAGGTCTCACATTCTGAAGTGCTAATTCATCTGTAAAACCTCAAACTTAATTTCTGCTTGAACCTATTGCTCTTTATTTTAAGTTAAATAGATTTCTTTTCTTTCTTTGATTTTTTTTACACAGGTAATATGTGAATATATGATTGTTAGGGAATACTCAAAAGATCAGGTAAGTAAAATGTATAAAAAGAAAAAGGAAACCATTTGTACTAGCAACAGCCCAGGAATGATCACTATTATCTTCATCTTGCTGCACATCTTTCCAGATTTTATATTAGTATTATATTTAAAAAGATATCATATGGCATATACTGCTTTGGATTTGCTCCTTTTATTAAATGATATATTGTGAATATGCTCCCTTGCCAGTAAATGTTATTATAAAGCATTATTTTAAAAGATCACTATTCCTTTATGTGAATGTACCATACTTCACCTCATCAAGCCCCTATTTTCAGATGTTTAAGTTCTTTCAATACCAAAATCACTGAAAACACAGCTATACAAACTTACAAACACTTTCACAAACAGCCAAATATCTGCACACATCTTGAACTACTTCTATAATAAAGAATTAGAAGCTGATTTTGTTAAAAGCACTGTATTGAGGTTTGGATCTGGGTCCTCCCCCAAAAGCTCATGTATTGAAAGCATGGTCCCTCTTGTGGTTTGGACTAGAAATTCTTCCAAAAGCTTAAAAATTCAAAGCAAGCTCCTCAATGCATTAATATTCATAGGTGGGGCTTCTAGACTATGATTGGATCATGAGGGCTCTGCCCTCATCAGATAGCTGAATGGACTATTAAGAGATGGGATCTAGCTGGAGGAGGTAGGTCACTGGGAGCATATCCTAACAGGGTTTATCTTTGCCCCAGCCCCTTTCTCTCTGTTTCCCAGCTGCTATGAGCTGAGCCGATTTCCTCTGCCATCCCCTATCCCCGTGATGTTTCTGCTGAATATGGACTGAAACCTCTGAAACTGTGAGCCCCAAATAAATATTCTTTCTCTAAGTTGTTCTTGTCAGGTCTTTTGGTCACAGATGAAAAACTAATACACACTTACTCTTTATTTGGGCCTGCAGATGCCCCATGGGTAACTAGAAGCAGGATAAATCTTGGCATCTCTGCCTTCATTTTGCAACTGTCTTCAGATTCCTGCTGAGCTCTTCACATACTTATATTAATCACTTAAAGAGTGTATATCTAAAAACTGGTAATAAAATGTTAGTAGTCCTAAGATTACCTAACCTATCTTGTCCTCCTTCAAGACTAAAATAAGTCTTGAAGACCCTAAGGTAAGAGTAACTAAGGTGTTTTCAAGATTTACAGGGATGCTCAACTATTAGCTTTTACAACTTCTTGTTCCAGACACAGGTAGTTCCCAGACATCTCTAGTCATTGCTGTCACCTTCTATAAACAGTGGAGCCTTGCAGGCAGACCACCTCATGATGAGACTTCCTCTCACTAAGTAGGAGCAATCATCTCACAGAAACCAAATTGTATACTTCCAGGATCACGAGTCTGATAGCAAGCATCCTGTTAAGTGAGTGGAGATTAAACCCCCAAGCAGTGACTTCTCCGGAGCCAACCTCACAGAACCAGAACTGAGATAAGAACCAACTAGACCACAGTGTGACCAAGACTGCTTTATCATGCGTAACTCTCACTTCTACCCGATTCAGCTCTGTTTAAATCTCATGTCAGTAACCCAGAGACAGGTCTGAAATGCTTGATCTCACTTTGTTTCCCAAATATGGTCAAATTGATTAAAGTTCTTTTTCTGCTTTTCACTGTTACCTTTTGCATTTGGTTTTGGAGTTGAGTGACAGACTTGATATATTCGACTCCCAGAATTGGAACTTTGGTCTAGGACTCTACAACACTTTCTTCAAATTCATTGGGAAATTTGTAATTAATTCAGGTGTCTTAACAGAATTGGCTCGTTTTGCTGTTTTCCTGATTATGGAAAAGAATAATACATAAGTTACTTTCCCACTTCTATCATAGAAAAATGGTACATAATAATATTACCATGAGGCATGAGAGATTCAATTACGCATCCCCAAACTTCCAGTAGTGCTAATTAGGTTTGCCTATTTAATAGTTAATGGCCTATTTCACCATGTACTTCAGTTCAAAAGGTATGGACTGCAAATAACAAAATGATTCATTGAAACATAATAAACTTGAATAAAAAAAATAAGAAGAAAGTTCGACTTGTAACACTTAAGTGGAAAAGAATATATCACAGGACATCTGAAAGAATAAACAGCTTTTATTTCCATACAGCAGCAGTAAATTATGATCAGACTTTTTGGCCAGATCCTGATGAGCATACTGGAAGCAAGTATCAGTAATTAGCTTGCTCCTAGAGACCTAACAGTAAAATACAAGGCAGATGAGCTAATGACTGAATTGTAAAGAAGAACCAGGAGTGTTCTAACTGAAATTTCTGGTTGTTTCCATTTTTAGATCTGTGTGTTCTTGACTCTTAGAGGATCAGTTGGAACAAACGATTCAGACAGTAAACCCACTAGCAATAAGCTTGATGCAAAGCATTTGGAGCCCATCAGGGAGAGCAACTGTTCTGGTAGCAATTATAAGTACACAGTGGAAAACGAAAACTCTCAGGTCCAGCACTATGTCTATTCTCAGTCTTAACTGTAGAGAAAATGAGCAGTATAATTTAAAGGCCAGTGGCAAATGCAGTTTTATTTTCAGAATGCTTTTCTCATTTAAAAGTGCAGTACTAATTTTGAAAACAAATCAAAATGTTGACATTTTTGCTTCTACTTATGTATTTAAAAGATATGTTAAGAAAACAATATACAAATGCTCATGTATTTAAGATACCAACATAGAGAGGAAATGAACATAATATAAAGTATGCTAAATAATATAGAAAGTCTAAAAAACATCCATGTACAGACTATCCAATTTAGGAAAGAAAACCTTACAAACACTATCAAGACTGTTCATGTTTCCTCCCAGTTGCATCATGGCATACAGAGTATTCATAGATGAAAATGTCACAATTTAGTATCTTAAATTTTATACAAACAAAACTGTACTCTATGTATTTTCCTGCAATTTGATGTTATATTTGCAAGAATCACCATAAGTAATACCTATATGACTACTTCATTTGTTTTATTGTTGAATAGGCTCACAAATGCCAAAATTAAAGGTATTTCCAATTCTCTTCTTGATGATGTTTTAGTGTGTTTCCAATTTTTTGATATTATACTTTCTGCTGATATCAGCATTCCTGACTGTGACACTTGTACACAGGTGTGAGAATGCTTCTGGAAGACATTTCTGAGGTAGTATTACTGAGTTATAGGATGCACACATTTCCAGCCTTACCATATTTTGACAAATTGGAACACAATGTGGTATTAAGAATTCTGTCATTCCACATTCTTGATAATCCTTGACCTTGTCAGGTAATTCAATCTTTGCCATTCTGATGAGTGTGAAATAATATGGTGGTTGTAATTTGTAATTTTAAGACAGAAGAAAATGGCCTAACACTCCCCCAAGAAGTACTTTCAGTTATCTCTCTTCATCTTTGAAAACTTGAGTGCTTGCTTTGTAGCTGCTCAGAAACTTTGGCTTTGACTGTGGCCATTGCTGCTGTGGGACCATCCCAGATGACTGTTCCCACAGCCTCTCTTGATGATTCCACCCCTAGACAGCCCTTCATGTGTCTCCAATCAACATATCTGTGAAGAGCCACTCTCTTACTGATGACTAAGCAGAAAGTATGTGTTAGCTTGCAGACACTGCATGTGTTGAAACTTCTTTTTGTCTCTATAAGCAGGAATCCCTATAACCTTATCATCAAAATAGTCCTTGTACTGTTTTCAGTGCTGCAGTAGCTGCTGGCACTGAAAGTAGCCATCAGCCAAAAAGTAGTGGGGAGTGATAGAGAGCTCCTGGGAGCTGCAAGCTCCAGCTTCTGCAAGAGTTCCAGAGAGTTGCTGTTAGCTATTGGTTTCAGCTGCCAGGAGAACAGTGAGGAGGATCAGTAACACTAATCGCTGAAAGCTGCTGATATTCAAAGGTTGGAGCTGCTAACACTAAGAGAGCTGCATTTTGCCTATATGTGATTTTTACCTGAATTGAGCAAAAGAACCCTTAGCTGATTGTTAACATCTTGGTGACTACAAAGGGACCCTCACTTTTGGAGGGCCCTAAAGAAGAGGTTGGACAATGGTGATAGTCAGCACAGATATGCCTCATGGGTGATAAGTGGCTACCTGAACCATTGCCTCAGTGTCAGCCATGACTAGAAGGTGCTAACCTGCCCATCTCTAGCTGTGTAGGTCTCCTCATTCATAAAATGCTACATCCCTTTTCTCTACTATCTCGGTCCCCTTCAGTAGTATTGCTTACTGATTGTAATCTGTGTCATCTGTGATGACCCAGGCTTGATCACCTGACTTGGTCTATAGGCTGGTTGCACCACTATAGCAGTCTGTGTCTTGGTTTCAGAAACTCTGTTTTGGATTAAGAACTGCAGTGGACTGTGTTTCAATTTCTGGAAGTCTGAATCTGGCACGTGCTCAACTTAGTGAGTCTCTAACTCTCTTGTTCCTGTACCTGTGGTAATCCAGTTCCTGGTCTGTAACACCATAAAAATTAGTAATACAACCACCTCCTCTGGGAAGCCAAAAGGTCCTCCAAAATTTACTCAATGAGCTCTATGATACCTGGATAAAACCCAGTATACACATTATTGGATGGAATGTCACTGGAAACTATATTGCCCAAACTTCTCCAAGTGTGTCTGGTCACAGAGAAACCCACTTCAAGCCCAAGATCTCCAAATGGGAAAGATTGGCCCCTGGATTGAGGAGGTCCAGGGAGACATCAACATCACACTCAGCAGTGCATCAGGTAATTATGCTCATCTGATTTCTCAAGATAATAAATGGATAATAAATCTTTGTTTTCTAATTTTAAATGTGTTTAGATGCAAGTATATATTTTATGTCTACACATGTGTGTTTGCATATTGTATTGTTTACATGGCACCAAATTGACTTAGGAATGAGTGAGCACTCATTTGTCAAAGAAAATATGAACTCAAATGTTTTTCAAGGTTCGCATAACTTGGGAACATTCTAGGTTGATATGATGTGTCTGATATTGATAGCTGTGGCTTTTGATTACCCAAGTGTCCAGGTATTTAACTTTATAGAGCTCTTACTTGAGTAAAAACCATGTAATATCCCCCTGTTATAAGTAAAGGGTTATACTAACCTCATTTAAAGCCCCCAAATTCATGATTACTATAAATAGCTAAATTGGGTAAATAAGTGGGAAAAATTATTACAAATGTATTAAAAACTAAGGTCATTTATAAACAAGCTAAAATTATAAAACATTAATTGCTAACTATAAATAGTCTGGGTGGGCTTCTTAAAATTTATAAAAAAATAATATATTTGGGCCTGTTATATGTGCAATCCCATATATAAATAATTTAAAAGAAATAGACTGTTTTGGGAAAGAAACAGAGAAAAACATAATGTAATAAATAAATAAACAAATTTTTAAAAAACAATGTATTTTTACTTTATTGTGAAAACAAAGAACTTTGGAATTATGTAAAGATTGTTATCAAAAATGTAAATTTAATGAAGAAAACAAGGTAGAAAGAAACCAGTAAATTTTAAAAAGAATATACTAATTTATAGGTATGGAGAAATATTTTTTATTAAATAGGTCAAAAAGAAAAGGGAATGTTTATAAATGGAAAAGGATTTTGTCTGGTGAATTTTAATACTGTGACTGCATTGTTAAAAAGAAATGTATCAGCAAAATCAAAAGATGTATACAAGCTGTAGAGGGTCCACACAGATCGCAGATGGTTTGTAAAGGGTAAATCTTATGCATAGAAAAGCTACATGTGTAATTAAACTGGCAATAATTAAGAAAAATTATTTACAGGTTTTAATACTCCAAAAGTCTGATGGTCCTGGCAAATTGTTGTCCATCATAATCGTTATTCTGAAAGGCTGTATACACTAGAAATAACTAAATTGACTCATCGACTGCCAAATTCTGATCAAAATTCTAACCATACCTGTTCTAAGTCCTTTGCTATCCATAGTTTTGATTCTTCTCTAAAGCACTTATAATCAGGATAATAGAAAGGACACTAACTTAGATTCAGGTTTCTGATAAAGCCAGGCTTAGTTTACAGATTAGGTTTTCTTTAAATATTAGGAATTGGGACACTGTAAAGGATTGGATGCATTTGTCACTAACAGGACAGTTAGGAGCAAATTGAATGGACTACAAACTGGTATAACTGGCTTCTGGGTGTTCAATAACCAAGACTTGGAGGCCAAAGAAGAAAAGATAAAAGAGCTAGGAGGATAATGAATATTTTGGCCTTGACCCTCTAAGGTCAGCAAGGACCCAGGGGAAGATGAGGCCCATCTAAAAGGGCCCTGCAACTTCAGAGGATCACCTGATCTCTGATTAGGGAAATTGTGGACACCCAGAGATTAGAAGCCAACCACAGCACATCTACAAAGAGGAGGGCTATTGGAGAGGGGAGTGTCCCCAATGCTTCCAAAGGAAGCCATTCCATCACATAAGACCCTAACCCATCCCAGTATATGGCACAAATGATAGAGGGAAATGATCAAAGGAGCCAAAAGGCTCTTCATAAGACCTTAAAGTAACCTTGAAAAGTCTTCACTGACCTTAACCAGTGGAAGAAAAAGGATGACTTTTGCTGATATAGAGGCTATATACTCAGTCTTGAACAACCAGCAGGAAAGTTTAACCAAAGACAAGTGTGCTATTATATAGGTGGAAGAGAAAGAGTAGAATCATACATGGACAATTAAAAGGAAGACATTGGTCCTATCTTTTGGTGTCTGTGCATACCTTCACAGGGTAGATTGCAGATAATATCATGCTAGGTAGGGAAATAATTCTGAAACAATCAGAAAATTTAAAACTGTTTTAAATTGGGTATTCAGGTGAAGTGTACTAAAAGAATCATTCACCAGTAGCACAAGAGTTTATCTATCTATTTTTTTTTTTGAGAGAGAGAGAAAGAGAGAGAGAATTTTTTAATATTTATTTTTTAGTTTTTGGCAGACACAACATCTTTATTTTATGTGGTGCTGAGGATAGAATTCAGTGCCCCGTGCATGCCAGGCGAGCATGTTACCACTTGAGCCACATCCCCAGGCCCAAGAGTTTATTTTGATAAAAATCATGATTTTCATGTAGAAGAAAACTTAAAGAGTTCATCTAAGTAGTCAGTCAAGAATAAGGAATCCAGGTTCAGAAAGGTTACTTGCTTTAAAAGTCATGATCTAATTGCCAAGATAAAATATGTGTGTTAAGTGGCTGAAAGGAAAAATAAAAATAAAAAGCTTGACATGAGAATAAAAAAAAGTTTCAGCTTAATTTATAAGCAATAAAATTGACAAATTTGTTAAAACACAATGAAGTAATGGCAGCCCACAGCAAAAAGGGAATAAAACAAAAACTAGCTAAGAACTTGATGTATGCAAACTAGGTATATATTTGGAAATAAAACAACAACAACAACAATTCTAATTTGGCAGACAGTGTTTCTTGGCCTGAACTCTACTGTGCATTGAAGTCACCAAAGGTGAAAAGACATCCAACAATTAGATGCAGCTTTCTGATTAAGATAGACTTATTTACAGACAGATTTGGTTTTCTTTAAATATTTGAAGTTGGGTTCTATACTTAGATTACTCAGCTCCCCAGGTTAATTAAGTGAAAATCTTGGAGAGTGTACCTTGGCTTTTGCTCCAGAAATACCCCAGGTGATTTTAAAGGCCCACTGCACAACAGACTATGGGTTAAAAGTTGCAAAATGTTAATATAACAAGAATTAGGGTAAGAAGGTCAACTGAAAAGAAAGCCAGAAAAATCAAGGTGAAGAACTGGATTATAGGTTAATAAAAATGAATAAAAAAGGATAACTATAAAAAATTACAGACAGGATATCTGTAAGGCTTTGTGGTTATTTATATGTGGGTTTAAGACAGAGGAAATAATTGGAAAGTGGAAACATGATAGTTATGCTAAAAGAAGTGAGTAAAATTGGTTATAATATGTGGGTCAGAAAAAACTGTGAGCTCTACTGGGATAAAGCTCTTAGGGTACAGATAGGGTTGCCAGCAGATTGTTGGGAAAAGGCTTAAAATTCAAGAATGGTTAATGATGGCTTATTGGTGGCCTAGATGGGGGATTTGGAATTTAGATCCCTAAGGAAAACTTTTAAAGAAATTAAAATCAGGCTGGGGACAAACCTTAAAGAACTACCTATATTTATTTAGGGAGAAAAGGAGAGTATAAAATGAATAAATAAAAGAAGTAATCAAAGGAGAATAGGCACTGAGAAACTGTGTTAGAATCTAGAGGAAATTTTCAATATGAAAATTAGTAATGAAATGTCAAAAGTAATGGTTTTCCAACTAAATTTTGTTGGTGATACTTAAATTGAAAAAGCAATGGAAATCAGATGGTATGAGATTAGAAAATGAGTGAAAAACAAATATATTCAAGTAGCAATTAGGCTGTTCTTTCCAGGATTTTGAAGTGATAGGAAAGTGTGTTTGTCAGTTTTTAATGCTGGAACAAATTACATGAGAAAAACAACCTAAAGGAGGAAATGTTTAGTTTGATTCATGGTTTCAGGTCATAGTCACTTGGGCCTATTTCTGGGGCTTGTGGTGAAGCAGAACATCATGGCAGACAGGATATGGTGGAACAAAACTTCTCCCCTTGTCGCAGCCAAGAAGTGAAGAGACTCAGAGGAAGGTGCTAAAGACAAGAAATATTGTTGCAGAACATGCATGGCCCCAGTGACTGACTTCCTCCAACTAGGTCCCATCCCCTACAGTTTCCACCAACTTCCAATGGTCCATTCAATTATCAACCCATTGATGGATGAATCCACTGATGAGGTCAGAGCCCCAATGATCTAAACACTTTCTAAAAACCCCACCTCTGAACTTGGCAGCAGGGGACATTCCAAATCCCAACTTATAATGAAAAGTAACTTGATGTAGGTAACATATTAATAATATGAATATTTCTAACTGTTCTGTTAAAATGTTCCACAGTGATGGTAGATTTGTTTATCTTTCCTTCTGGTTGTGCAAGTTTTGCTTTATTTATTTGGAGACAATAGCATTAATGGGCAATAGTAAACTGGAGCTAGATTGTTATCATTACAAGAAATTTAAAAAAATTTTGCTTTAATGTCCATTTTGTTTAAAACATCATTGAGCCTCTGGAATCTTACCCAGCTGAGTCTTCCTTCTTAAAACATGGGCAGCAGAAATTCATATAGGAGCATGAGGCCAGGCATGATGGTGCACTCAGGAGGCTGAAGCAGGAGAATAAAAAATTCAAAGCCAGCCTCAGCAACTTAGTGAGGCCCTAAGCTACTTAGTGAGACTTCGTCTCAAAATAAAAAATAAAAAGGACTGGGGGTGTTGCTTGTTGTTCAGTGGTTAGGCACCTCTTGGTTCAATCCCTAGTACCTAGTACCACACACACAAGAAAAAGATTCATGAGGTTTAAGAGACACTGAGGAAATGAATTGCAGGGATGGATTGGACCAGAGAGAGATAAGAGGATAAGAGATATGGAGATATTTAGAGCAGTGAGCTGCTATGCAGTTCTTATTGGTTTGGCTAAAATGAAGTGTGTCTGCCTTCCACATAGCTTCTGAGCACCTCAAGAAGTGGAAGCATGCCTTGTTCACTTTTTATCTGCAGTAAGTAGGTGCCAGACAGAATAGTTGTTCAATCAAATCTGAATTGAAAGAAATATTTACAATCCATACTTCATAAAGTCAAAGAATAAACAAATTATAAAGACATTTTATTTTTATTTTTCTTGTGTTAGTCACTGGTAAGAAAAAATACATAAAACAGATAAAATAATGATCTCTATTCTAACAGTCTCAAGCAAATTTGGGGGTATTGCACCTTAAAGTTCTATGTAATACTTCTTTATGTTAAAATGTATTTACAAATGTACTTGAGAATGGTATTGGCCAAATAATATTGTTATAGTGTATGCATGCACAAGTAGGAATGAATCCCACCATCATATATAATTATCATGCACCAATAAAAATATGGGAAAATAAAAAAAATTAAAAAACATGTATTTGCAAATTACTCCAACATATAGGTATATTCTGGTAGCCTATTCAGAACCTTGTTAGTGACATGTTAACTCTGTTGTATATATTACCATATATATCCCACTTGTTTTCTTATTTTCCATGCAGTGTACCTGATAGGGATCTACAAACACAATGGCTTCAAATGGATGTTTTGTAGGGAGAATGGGTTGGTTGGAGCCAGAAAATGCATTCCTAGGATGATCCCAAGGGATACCTTCAAGTGCCCCTCTGAAATACTCATTACGCATGTTTTAATCAGCAACCTACACTGTCAAACTCCAATGTCAGGGCGAGACTTCACCAAATCTCAGGCTTCCAAGGAAAGGGAGTAACTTTTTGATGTTTCTGTATTGTTACTCCAGAAAATAAGGAAGTGTATCTCACTATCAAAGTGGCTGTGGAGGGTCAAAACACAAATGATTTACAGTAGTTTGGAATTGTTGAAGTATAAATTGGAGATTTTGAGATTATATCACAACAATTAATTACCAGATTTTCCACACAATATTCCTTTGTTCCAAGAGTTGGCAAACTATGGCTTGTGGACCAAGTCTTATCACTAGTTTTGAATGGTTTATAAGCTCAGAATTGTTGTTATCCTTTTAAATGGTTTAGAAAAAAATAAAAGAATAATATTTCATGACACATGAAAATTATTTGAGATTCAGACTTTAATGTCCATAAATAAAGTTTTGTTGGTATATAGCCACATTTACTCATTTCCAATCCTTAGAAATTTGTTTTGCTTTTAATATTACTAAACTATTGCAATGAATAGATGTAATGAAAATATTGTAGTAAAATGCCCACCACATCAGTAGTCATCATATGGCTGTTAAATCATATGGCTGATTTCTCTCTACCATGGAAGGATTGAGTACTTTGACTGAAACCGTATGGTGTGTACCACTTGAAACATTCACTATCTGGCCCTTTATAGTAAAAAAATGGATGCTCCCTACTTCCTGCTCTTGTCAGACAGAATCCATGCAAGGGGACAACTTAGGTCAGATCTAGGTGTGACTGATTCCTTATGTTTTATTTTAATATCAACACATATAAATGTCTTCTCTTCTGGTCTCTGTATATCCAGAAGCATATCTTAAATAAACACTTACAATATTTTCTGGAATGAATTCGCAAGGACGCTACCCCCAGTCTGTGTCTTACACACAAGTACTTACGTATGTACTTATATAATATATAGACTGAGGAAGCCCATTTCCCACACAGCACTATATTCTGGTATCACAGAGTCGTCATAAAATTACTTTAATTTGCTATATACAGGATACCAGCTCTGTGGGCTTCTTATTTGCCCACAGTTTCTTTTGTTTTATGCCCTTCAAAGATCCAGATCATTATCTGGTGATGTTTAGAAGTCCTGTAGATAATTCTTTTCAGTTTATTCTCATGACTGAGTGTGAAATTGTCATGCCATAGTTAAGATTATTTGAAAGGATTTCACTTGATTACTGGGACATTCAAAGTTAAGTAGAATTGTGCTGATGTTATGACAGTTTTTCTTCAGAGTCACGTTCTGGAAAACTGGGATTCTACTTTCCTATTCCCAGTGCCTTGTGAAACCAGGAACACTCGCTTCGGCTGTAGCAGCAGACCATGATTAATATTCTGTGCTCAACATTATGTCTGAGTAAAGGGAACAGAGTTCAGTTCCATTTTGCTTTCACCTACTTTTGTAGCTTTTAGCTTCTCATTTGCATTTTATGGGCCTTAGTCTTAAAAATTATACATAAATGCATTTGATGCGATGACCTTGATGGCTACCTACAACTCCAACATATGATGCTTCTATTTGATCTTATTGAGGATTGCCTCCTTCCTCTAATGAATTGACTCAGAATGCCTTGATTTTTATCAAGGAATATATTTGCTGCCAATTTGAAATTTATTGAAATTTGTTTTGCTTTTAATATAACTAAACTATTGCAATGAATAGATGTAATGAAAATATTGTAGTAAAATGCCCACCACATCAGTAGTCATCAGTACTAGGTGACACTAAATAATTGTTTGAAAACACAAAGACAGTAATGATAAAATAAGAAATACAAGGTAACTAGTTCCATGTTGGGTTAAACAGCAGTTTGTGTCTAGGAAAGCTTGCAGTATGATAAAGACTCTAAAGAATAAGATAATGAAGGAAATGGGGAGGGAAATGGGCCACTTCCCTCATTTCCAATCCTTAGGTGAGAATCAAAACAAGTGACCTTGGTTGTAAAGGAATGGACTCATTATATCTGAGGAAATCCACCTGCTCAATGAGCATGCAACCTATCCCATATATTGCCCCTGCTTGTAGGCACAATGCGACCCTCCATTGTATCATGGCCTGCTGCCACCAAGGAGTACAAGAGTAATAAAATGTCCAAAACCTCTCCAAGGAGTTCTTCAACTTCTTTCTTTGAGATGATTTAACATTATGCTTTGTGCTTTTGCATTCCTGGGATTGAACACTCCAGACCCATAAAGTAAAAATATTTTGGTGGTGAAGATATGCATAGATTTTAACAAAATTTTCTAGAAAAAATATTTAAAAACAATTTTCTTCCACCTAAATAAAAACCTGAGCTTCTCAAATTTTTATCTTCTTCCCAGTTACCATGTTTGAGATCAATTTCTTTTTAAATACTTGTTTCTGTGGAAGGCACAATATTTATCAAAATCTTCAGAATTTGCTAGTAACAGAAAAAGAGAGAAGGGTGAGAGAAGAGACAGCCAGTGCAGAAGAGAGGATCTAAGAAGATGAGAGGGAAAGAGGGAAGAAAAACATGTACAAATTTCAACTTGATGATCACGTTGTAAGAGCAGCAGAACACTTTGGCTTTATTTTTTTAGAAAAAAGTCTTTGACCTCACAAAACACATTGTGGAAGGTTTTGTGCTTCCTGACCCTGTGTAAGAACACAAAACTGAATTCAAAATTGACTACAGATCCCAATATAATGAAGTTCTACTTGGTTTTTACCATGATAGGACACATTTCATCTTGAAGGCATCTTTTGATGGTGAATTTAGACAGTCTGTTGTTGTTTTCAATAGTTCACCAGCAAACAGTGAGACATTCGAAAATAATTTGTTTTTCCACAGCTTGAAGACTGAATTAGAAAAAAGTAGCACAGTAAATTTGAAAATAGATATTTTAAACCAAATCACTTGGAGGATGATTTGTTATTATATATAACAAAATTATGTGCAATATCTTTTTATTTTTCTCTCTCTAAAAATACTCTAGGCAAGTGACACTTGACTATGTCACATTAATAAGACTTTTTCTCCCTCCCTAAACCCAAGGGACTGTGCCTTTTAGATGAAAAGGTTGTGCTTTTATTAATACTTGTCAAGTCACTTTGACAGTTTGTTCCCAGGGTATAAAATATTGTTAATGTTCTCTCAACTGCCAATCAAGACCATTTTGAATGCAGAGAATAAGAATTCTGTTTTGAAAGAATATTGATTTGGGATATAATGCAGATGAGATGGGTGGGAATGATTCATCAATCTGTGCCTCATCTAAAATAAGGATGGTGTGCTGGGATATAGCTCATAGGTAGAGTACCTGCCTGGGATAGGCAAGGCCCTGGGTTCAATACCCAGCACTGGGGGAGAAATATACATATCAAAAAAGGGTAGTGGACCAATTTAACTGTGTCTAGAAAATGTTAGAATAAAAATCAGAGAGAAAATAAGCAATGCTGGACATGAATTATTACAGTGCAATTCTCCCTTACCAATTTTCTAGTATCCTAGGATAGTGCTGTCCATGACTGCCAACTAACTGACAGTGCGTTATTGCCATATGAGGTAAAGAAAAGGCTCCAAATTTATTTACCTTCTTTGTAGTAGGATGTCCATTAGTCACTAAGAACAGAAAACCAAACAAATCCTGATCCCTATCCCTAAACTTGTGTGGCAATGTTTGTAGATGCACATGTACATTGAGCTAAATGCATATGAAATGAATATGCAAACTGAGATGAACTGCTGTGTCATAGTAAGTAGAAAGGAGCAACAAATGATTGAATGTATTTCTGATTGCATTAGTTTCCTCTTGCTGCTGTAACAAATTATCCCAAATCTAGGAGCTTAAACCATCACAAACCTATTATCTTATAGTTCTGAATTCTGGTCAGAAGTCAAAGTGTGTCTTAACCAGGCTAAAATCCAAGTCCTTTCTGAAAGATCTAGTAGAACTCGTTTCTTATCTTTTTCAGTCTCTAGACACCAGGTGCACTCCCTGACTCATCACTGTCTTCCACCTTTGAAATCAGTATGGCCAGTCCAGTCTCTCTCATGTTACATCACTCTGATACTCACTATTCTGACTCTCCTTTTCCCTTAGAAGGAACCTTACATTTACCTGAAGCCTATTTAGGGTAATCCAGGATAGCTTCCCCATCACAAGGCCACTATATTGGCAATATTAATTCTACCTACCTCTTTATTTCCCCTTTGCCATTTAACACAACATTTTCAGTTTCTAGGGATTAGGATGTGGACAGTTTTGGGAGGCCACTATCCTGCCTACCATACTGATGAAATTCTAAGTCTTGACTTTCTGTTAAGCTTTCAGGAGCAATTCCAGTTAATCTTACTCATGCTAGAGTCATTAAAAAACAAGCAATAATTTCCATAACTTTGAAGTCCTCCACAAGTCTGATATGAGTCTGAAAATTCATCTAAAACACAAGGAGAACTATGTTAGAACATCTCTGGCATTGCTTTTATGAGCACTATGGACCAACAGTACCCTTGCCCATTTTTAATTTCAGTTCATTCTGACTATGTTCTGCTTCAGTATGTACAACTCCAAGGAACTTGGTGTTTTATTAGTACCATCTGTTTATTACAAACCATGAATCACCAATTGGCCTCCAGAGCCCTAAGGCCTTAGACACTTGAACTCTAATTCATAGGTTTTTGATGACAACATTACAGAGTATACTGAAAAAAAAAAAAAAAAAAAAAACCAAGACAGTGCTGCAGTTAGAACTCAATAATGCACTTCAGTATTAAATATAATTCTTGCCTCTAAATAAGATGATGCCAAGACTCAATGACAACTAATTATTTTGTATTGTTCTATGAGGGTATCCTCTAATTAGAGAATTTCTTGAGTGTTCTCCCAGGTTCCTACTTTCAAAATCAAATCCAGTCTTTTAGACCTACTTGGAATGGAAGATAGAGAGTATATTCCTAGTAGGCATCACAGGGTTTACTGCATTTTCCTGGAGAAGAAAAGTAGAGTTGAATTTTTAACTGTTCTAGGCAAGAGATTACCCAGTTCCCTTCAAAAGGGGAAAAAATGCTAACATCAAGATGTTGACTTTCTCTGGTCACTCAGCTGTTGTTTTAATACTGGGACTAGAAGCCACATGGGCAGAGTAGCTTCCACCCTTGGGGACTATTATGAAAAAAGGCCAATAGTGGAAACTCATTTAAATTTTTCTGTTTTAAAAATGACATTTCATATTCTTAGACTGTAAAGGAAATTCTTATTCATTACAAATATTTTGAAAGACTCTATATAACCATTTGGTAATAATCTCTTTTTACATGATGTGAAAGGAATCAATAATACTTTTTTTCTTTTTTTACTGATTCTATTAGTTATATATAAATTTAGGATTCATTTTGACATAACTTATAAAAGCATGGAATATAATTTGTTCTAATTCAGTCCTCAGTATTTCCCCTCTCTTCCCCTCCTACCTCCTCTGGTTCTATTCCCTCTACTCTGCTGATTATTCTTCTGTTTACTTATAGTCTTTTAAAAAATTAGCATCTTATAGATGTACATGATGATGAGATTCACTGTGTTATATTCATATATGTATGTAGGAAAGTTATGTCATATTTATTCCACTGTCTTTCCCTATCCCATCGCACAAGGTATTATCTCTGTTTTATTTTTTATTTCTGGATTTGCTAAGATTTGTTTTGTGATCTAAAATATGGTCTATTTTAGAAAATGCTCTATGTGCTGCTGAGAAAATAAATTTAGTTGTTGATGAATGGAATATTTTATAGATGTCAGTTAGATTACTATTATTACTTGTATTTTTAGTTCTGTAGAGTCTTTACTTACTTTATGTTTGAATGATCTATCCAGTGTTGAGAGAATTCTATAGAAGTCACCTAGTATTATTGAATTGAGGTCTATTTGATTCTTAATATTGAGAAGGGTTTGTTTGATGTATATTAATGTTCCATTGTTTGAGGCATAAATATTTATGATTATTATATCTTATTGATGTAGACTTCCTTAAGCAGCATGAAGTGACCTCCTTTGTCTCTCCTGATTAACCTTGGCTTGAAGTCTACTTATCTGATGTAAAGATATCTTCCCCTGTTTGTTTACAAGCCCCATGTGAATGGTGTGGGTTTTCCCATTCTTTCACCATCAGTTTGTTCATGTCTTTGCCTGTGAGTGAGTCTCTTGCAGACAACATATAGTTGGGGCTTTTTTTAAAATCCAATCTTTCAAACTATGTCTTTAATTGAAGAGTTTAGACTGGTTATATCCAATGTTATTATTGAGAAATAATTTTTATTTGCTGTCATTTTCATTTATTTCTAATATTTAAATTGAACTTGGTTCTCCTGTAGTTTCTCTTTATGCACATTTTCATTTTCATTTTTTCTTCATAAAATATTTTATAAGTTTGTTTTGTAGGGAAGGCTTTCTATTTATGGATTCTTTTAGCTTCTGTTTATCACGAAAGGTTTTTATTTCATCTTCAATTCTGAAGCTTAATTTTGCTGGGTATAGTATTCTTGGTTGGTATCCATTTTCTTTCAGAACTTGGTATATATTTTTCCAAGAACCCCCTGGCTTTTAGGGTCTCAGTTGAGCAACCGGTGGAAGTCTGGATTAGTTTATCTCTAAATGTGAGCACTTTTTTAGTGCAGCTTTTAAAATTTTATCCTTATTCTGTACACTAAGGATTTTCGTTATAATTTGCCTTATAGTGGATCTATTCTGATTTTGTAATATTTGGAGTCCTATATGCCTTCTGTATTTGAATTTACATCTCATTCTTGAGGTTTAGAAGATTTGCTAATATTATTTCATTTAAAATGTTGAACATCCTTTTAGCTTGTATTTCAGAGCTTTCATCTATCCCTAATGAATCTTAAATTTGGCCTTTTAATGTTATTCCATATTTCTTGAATATTGTGTTCATTGTCTCTTAACATCTTTTCTTTATGGTCAACTTTATTTCCAAGATTATATACTTTGTCTTTGAAACCTGAAAATCTATCTTCAACATGGTTTAATCTATTGGCAATGTTTTCCATTGAATTTTTAATTTGATTAGTTGAGTCTTTTATTTCCAGGATTTCCATCTGGTTCTTTTCAGAATCTCTTTATCATTATTGAAGTGATCTTCCACTTCCTTATTTCCTGATTTCACTCCTTTCATCCTGTTTTAGCTCATTTCAGCTATGAACTTTACAAAACCCTTCTCTAACTTTTCCTCCACTCTGTTGTCAATGAAGTCAGTTCAACAACTGCATCATAGACTCTTTGGTATGGTTTCATCCCTTGATTTTTCATATTATTTATATGTCTACCCATATATTGGTATAGTTCTCACTTTTTTAAAGTGAAGGACTACTTTATGATCTTCTTTCTATTAAAGTCTTGGTTTGGGAGAATATCCAGATAATGATATTTTAAGTTAATGTGTGACCTCAGCTGATCCCAGTATCAGTAACACTTAAGACATGCCAATGTAACCAAGCATGGTGGCACATTCCTGTGATCCCAGCAGCTCAGGATGCTGAGGCAGGAGTATCATGAGTTCAAAGCTAGGCTCAGCAACTTAGCAACACCCTAAGCAACTCAGTGAGACCCTGTCTCTAAATAAAATATAAAAAAAGTCTGAGGATGTGACTCAGTGGTGAAGTGCCCCTGAGTTCAATCCTTGTTTCCCCCCACCAAAAAAAATAAAGAAAGAAAGAAAAAAGAGAAAGAAAGAAAGTAGAAGACATGCCGCTGAACCCTGTTTATTATAATAATTTCAGGGCCAAGCCTTGTTCTACTCAATTTTATAAAAAACAAAGACTTGTTGCTATTGTTCTCCATAGTTTCTCAAATCCAGGTATAAACTTGTAATAAAGTTCTGGAATAGGTCAAAAGTTAGATGTTAAATTTAGTCAATTTAGCATAACTTTAAATAAGGGAGAGGAAGAAACATTGGGCAAAAAGATAAAGGAAAAATAGAGAGAGAAAGAAAGAAAGAAAGACAAGATGTTAAAGAACTATTTACTACCAAGGTATAAAGGAGAAATAGATGAGTGGTGCATATTTGAGGTAGTAGCAGGTAATACAAGAGGATGAATGGGGGTAAAATAATTAAGTATAAACTCAAGCTAGGGAAACAAAGATAGGTAGATCAACTCCAATTACTACTTTAAACCATTAGATGAAATACAATCAAATGGGTTGAAGGTACAATGTTGGTTGTTGGATTAATAATTATCATTTAAGTTAAAGAGATATTTGTATGATCAAAACTGACATTAGAATTATCTATAGTAAACCATGTCAAGGAGAAGAATATTCATGTTGAATCTTGGTTTGAATTTCATTAAGTGTTGTTAGGACATTTAGCAGATGTCCATCAGTCTTTGACTATGGATCTCTCCAGAGTTGCAGGGACATAGGAGCCAATTCTCTAGTTGCTATGAGCCTTCTACCAGCAGCTTTGTCAGCTCAGGGGACTGCAGCTAATTGCTTGGAGGATGCAGTGTTGAGGCTTGGCTGTTTCTATTGTGTGCAGGAATTCAGGATGGAGGCCTTAAAGTGTCCCTGTGATTTCCACGGGTCACTGTGTACCTTCTTCCCTCCACAGGATCCTTTTCATGATAGTGAAGATCCTGGTGGCTGTGTGTGAGCACAAGAACTCTGATTGTGAGTTTTCTGTGGATGCTCTGAGGTGCAGAGGTAGTCCCATGGCCAACACTGTTCTCTGGGGCACTATAGTGAAGGGACTCAGGTGGTTTACCTGGATTCTAGTTTCCACTGTACCAGATTTTGAATGGTGGGCATTGATTCCCTCTGATGCAAGGTCCTGCAAGTATCCAAACAATGCCTTTTCACTTGCCAGTTGTGATCACGGATTATGCCCAAGAGCAGCTACTTCCTATTATCTTGAATGTGTTAATTTTCCACCTTAACTGATATTCCTTTGGCTATCTTTGTGGGTGCCTTCAGCTTACACTTCCTGGAATATTCAGAGAACTTATCCTAGCAGCATTCTGCTCACCACTGCCACCTCTGGGAATTGGCTCTCACTGGATATTCAGGCAGCTTCCCTCTGGTATAGCTCCACAAGCTGAGGACTGTCCCTAGACTTCCTGCAGTGCCTCTCCCCAATGTCTCCAGGCCTGATGAATCTACTTTCCTCTGCTTGTGGAGCAAAGCTGCTTCATTGCTGTCTCTGAGTGGATGCTGAACTGAGCTTTCCACCTTTGCCTGGGTCACAGAGGCTGAGGAGGATTGGGTGCATTTCCCAGCACAGGTCCCCCACTAGTCCCTTCATTCCCCCTTGTTCATGGAGAAGGGGTTTCAGTGATTTTGGCTCCTAGTGGTCCTTCTAGAAGTTCTTTCTGGCTGGATTCTTAAGGAGTCCCACTGCATGGGGACTTCCCTCTGCTTTAATTTGCAGCTGTCTGGGCATGGGAAGACACTGTTGATTTAAGGGTGTGACTGATTGGCTGTAGCTCTATGAGATGGCTGAGGACCCTTGGCTCAGTATTCCTTTCATAATTTGGCTTTCAGCTGTTACCTCTGTTTTAAGGAACCCTGCTATTACCTTCATGCTTTAAATTTTGTCTGTCTTTCCAAGTGTTTTTAAGTGGGTGAGCTTAACAGAATTTCCACTCTCCCCCTTTCTCTCTCTCTTCTCACTGTTGCCCATCCTCCCTTCTCAACCTCAGATTTGGATTTGGGATTAGGAGACTCTGAATTTATTTTCTACTATGGTAACCTATCTTCAAGTTTTTCCAAGCCACAGGCTTTGTAATTTTGAGTCTTAGAAAATTAATTTTGTCACCCACCTCTCAATTCTGTGTTTCCTTTACTTCCTTTCTGTACTGTGAGGAGATCAGAACTCGATGCCTAGCTCACTTCTGCCCTCTGCCCTCTTCCCTTCTCAGGAATCAATAATTCTTAGCATCCTAGCATCCTGTTAATTTTCTTTCTTCCTTTTTTTTCCTTTTTTTTGTACCAAGAATTGAACTCAGAGGCACTCAACCACTGAGCCACATCCCCAGCCCTATTTTGTATTTTATTTAGAGACAGGGTCTCAATGAATTGCTTAGTGCCTTGCTTTTGCCGGCTTTGAATTCTTGATCCTCTGCCTCAGCCTCCTGAACCACTGGTATCATAGGAATGGGCCACTGTACCTGGTGCATCCTGTTAATTTTCTTCATTCACTATTAAACCAGACTTATTTCATTAACTTGCTTAATAATGTTTTATATAGTTCTAAAAACATCATCAACAACAAATTTTGCCTAACTTGTAGAAATTTAGAAATAAAGTTTATGTAAGCATTACCTTTCCACAATTCCTAATTTCCAGGACCACTATATGGCATTGTTTTTGAAAAATAAAGAAAAGTATAAATACTTATTTTGTGCAAGTATTTTATTTACTCTGGAAAACCAAGAATTTTAAAACATAAGTTTGCCTTTGAAGAGCTTAATTCATTGATTTAATAAATCATTAAAGATGCTCTAGTAAGGTCTCCACACAAATTGCCAAAGGTATTTAGGTGAGCTCAGGGAACAGGCAGATGGGAAAGTTTTTCATGAATGATGTAAGGTGTGAGTTGCTTCATCAAAGAACGTGAGGGTTACATTCATTCATTTTTACTCTTTAATTTAACTAATATTTATTGATTATTTACTGGAGATATTGGTGACTTCATAGTTTGGTCCAAGTTTGAAGACTGGTAAGAATGATTACTTAGACTTGGATTAGGTTGACTTTACTTCAAATGCTATCATATCAGCAATAAGCAGGGTAAGTGTTAGACAGGAGACCGAGGATAGAAGTAAGTGCTTGAAGCTCCCCAGGTCACTACTGATGCTTAACACTGGGTATCAGGAAACAGAACAAATAAAGTCCCTGTTTTTATGGAACTTACATCCTGTAGAAGTTAAATAATATAGAAACAAGGGACTTCAAGAGAAAGGTGATATATTCAATAACATAATAAGTTATTGCTCATGACACAATAACTTATTATGTATGATTATCTGGAGTAGAGAATAAACATACAGGTTTGATGGAGGAATAGGTTTATCAATTAATAGAAGTCATAAAATGATGACTATTTTATCTCAGAGATGCCGCAGTCTGGCTGGGCACAAATCATGAGCCACTGAAGCAGGAACAAACTTTATTTTTAAACTGCAGGAAAACTTCACACAGCTCCGGGGGAATCCTCCTGAACGCCAGGAGGCTTGTCCAGGAACCCCCAGCCGGAAATATCTCTCCCGGAAATCCCTCCTCCTGCACTTCCCCAACCAATGGGAACTCTCGGGGAATCCCCGGAAATCCCCACGAGAACTCCAAAATAGTGCGAGAACTCAAAAGTTCCGGCAGAGGCGGATAGTAATGCCTCACCTGTCAATCAATACTGTTGGCAAAATGCCAGGGGCCATACAGACTCTGCCGTGGCTCTCAGCACAGAGAAAAAATACAAGGACATCATACTAAAATAGTGGGAAATTGTTAAAGTTTGTTGAAAAAATGGAGATGGCATTTTCAAGAGGGTTAAACTGAACATAGTGTGCAGTGGATTTGGGATATCCAGGCCTGAGGACAAAATACTAGCTGAGATTTTTGTATAGTATTCCAGGTTTAGGGTAGTAAAAGCAGGGACTAACATGTCAACTCTGAAGAGGCACAGGAAGGAATAGATGAGAATGACATTATAAGGAAAAGATAAACAGAATTTAGTGATAGATTAACTTCTGACTACATAAAAGATGAGAGAGGGACTCAGGATGACTCAATACCTGTTTTGGCCTGGTTTTCCTAGAACACAGAAGCCTGAGGCAAAATATGCATGATAACATTTTATTTAGAGATAAAAATCTCAAAGAAGCAGTAATGAAGGAAAATGGAAAGACACAAAGGTAAGAGTGAAATCAAATACCATGTGGCCACAAATTTACACGAAACACAGATAGTTACTAAGTTACCTGGGACTCTTCTGGAAAGACTATATGGAATCACCTTGGCTTGGAACTATTTGATAGAAGGGAGAATGAAGTAGATTTCATCTGCCAGCCACTTGTTCTCTCCTGTCTTTTATTGGTCCAAGTTCATCCCACAGGACATTAATCTCTCAACACTATTGGATTTCGCTACTCATTTCTCTGGGAAGTCTGTAAGGGAACCAATCCCAGGAGGGCTGGGATGCTCTCTAGGGTTCAGGGTGAGCCAGCCAGATGCTGTTACCAAGCTGTCTCTTTGCCTGCCCACCGGCCTGAGGTCTAGATGGGGAGCCATGATAAGTATTTAGATCTCACACAGTTTGCATCTACTCATGTTCGAGAAGCAACAGGAAAGCCATAAGTGGGAGTATAGAAGTGTGCAGACAGGTGTTAGACATTTCAAGAGCACCTCTTAAAAGACTTTGGAACTGAGAGAAATTTGGAAACCAGATGGGGCTTTAAGGACTCAGCCTCTACCAGGAAGAGGTAAGTGCTCAGTGAGTCTGGTATAGTCAGTTACTAAGAGAATGATGGGACCATTGACAGGACAGTAAAATCCCAAGGAGAAACTTTCATCGCCCTGGGAAGAAAAAGAAATGATTTGGCTATAGATAATTGGTTGTGATTCTGAAGTGATATTCTATAGCAGGTATCAAAGAATCATAAATCAATGTTTAAAGGACTTTAGAGGCAGCTGTTTTAAAATTTATTATTTTAGACATAGTGGAAATTCAGATGCAGAAATGTTAAATGATTTTGCAAATGTTACAAAACAAGTTATTCATAGAAATGAGACTAGAAGGTAAATTCTTACCTTCCAGGCTACTAACCATATGGAAGACACCAGAAATCCTGAATTCTCATTCTTAAGTTTTTGGTCAGTGTTGTTTAATCAGTTCATCTCTGAAATGGGGATGATGGACAAGGTATCCCCCAATATCTGTTCTAGCTCTGAGAATCTACTTTCCTTTGGTGAGCTCAGGAGAGCAATGTAGATAAATGAATAGTTTTGTAAACATTGAGAATATTCAAAACCACTAAGGGAAAAAAATGGTAGAAACTAGGAGGGTAATGATTAAGATCTGTTCTATATATGGATATAAAGTGTCAAAGAAAGAAGAGAAACCACAGGAATAATCACAGAGAAGTAGGAGGAAAAATAAGAGCAGAATAGGAAAGTCCTTGGTACTTAAACAAGAGGAGGGGCTGAAGAAGAACTGATTAAATATGGTAGATGCCACAAACATTAAGGTAGATGAGGAGTGAGAAAAGGCCATGAGACTTATAATGAGATTTGATAAGAACTTTATATATCAAAGATTTAAACAAAATACTATGGTCAAAAGTTTGAGGAGTCAAATGTTTATGAGAAGATGGATACGAAAAGAAAATATTGAATGTAGATAGTTTAAAGATATATTAAAATAAGTAAAAAGATGCACAGGATTGGGGAAGTATAAGCATAGTTGTCTTTAGAGGAAAAGAACAAGAGATTGAAGATTTGGGAGACAGAATTTATATGATGGAATGAAATTTCAGAACAGACAGAAAAGGTGAAATATAGAGAGGCTGACTTTGTCAATGAGGATACCTCTTCTTCTGTAAAGGAGTAAAGGAAGAGAGGTATGTTAGTGTTATGGTTTAGATATGAGGTGTTCCCCAAAAGCTCATGTGTGAGACAATGTAAGAAAGTTTAGAGGTAAAATGATTGATTGGGTTGTGAGAACCTTTGCCTAATCAATGCATTAATCCACTGATAGGGATTAACTGGGTGGTGACTGTAGGCAGATAGGGTATGACTGGAGGAGGGAGGTCACTAGGGGTGTGCTTTTGGAGTATATATTTTATCCTTGGTGAATGGAGCTCTCTCTGCTTCCTTATTTCCCTGACCTGATCTGCTTTTCTCCACTACACCTTTCCACTATGATGTTCTGCCTAATCTGGGGTGCAGAGGAATGGAGTAATCATGTATGGACTGAGACTTCTGAAACCATGAGCCCCAAATAAATTTTTGCTCTTCTCTGATGTTTTTGTCAGGTCTTTTGGTCACAATGACAAAACAAACAAACAAACAAACAAATAAAAACTGACTAGTTTAGTCAATTTCTGTTACTATGACAAAATACCTGAGATATTAAATTTAAAATGAGGAAAGCTTAATTTTGGCTTGTTTCAGTCCTTGGTTACTTGGTCCTATTATTTTGGGCCAATGGTGGCACAGTCTATCATGGAGGGAGCACAAGGTGGAGAAGGTTTATTTACCTCATAGCAGCTGGGAGTCAAAAATGGAGAGACAAGAAGGGGACAGGGTCCCAATATACTCTTCAAAGACATGTCCCCAATTACCCTTCCACAAGGCCCTACCTCCTAATAGTGTTATGTGCTGGGGACCAAGACTTTAACACACAGGCCATTTTGGGGAAAGTATAGATACAAACTATGGCAAGTAAGCTCCTGAAAATACAGGAAACTTGAGAGGTCTATAAACATGGATTTGCTCTGAACTGGAGGAAAGTTTACATGAGTGTTTTGTGACAGAAATTTCCTTCAGAGTCGCTGTGTAGGCAAGATCCAGACTGGGTAGTTAGACTGAGTGGATGAGGAAGGAGCAAAAGGTCCAAGCCAGTGCTAGAGAGTGAGTCAACAAAGAGGTAGTAAAAGGAATGGTGAATTGCTGGGAGGGGAGGACAGTTAGGCTAGGTAGAAGATGTTTCAGTGGTCCCCATATGCACAATCTTATGACTTTAATTTTAATGTGTGGGAGCCAGGAGTAGAAATGTGGAAAGCAGTTTTCCAGGCCCTGGAGATCAACAGAACTGCAAATGAGTAGAAGCAGTCTGGACTTTTATTAAGGAAGTTTAAAGTTCCTGATGATGTGACTCAGACTGGACAGTTAGGCAATGAAGACATAAAGGCACTAACTAATCTGAGGGACTGACCATCATGCTAGAGGAAGAGCAAGATCAGTAATGTGAGCGCATGGGAAATGCTAGGTCAGAAAGTCACAGTGGGAGAGGGAAACATTTGGGTGAAGAAGGGAATTAGAAAGAATGGTTTGCATAGCCAACAGATTCCTGCTTTTGTGCAGCTCATGTGCTAGTAGGAGGGAGATTGCACCTGCAAGGGGAGAGTAGAATGGATCGTAAATTTTCACAATGTTGTGAAGATGGGCCTCCGATAGCAGGTGTGATTTAAGTAAAGATGGATGTAAGTAAAAGGGATCCAGGCAAAGAGTGTTTTCAGAGTGGAGAGTGAAAGCAAAAGCTGTTCTTGGGAGCTGGGAGTGCAGAAGGAGTAACAGTGAGGCTGTCTGCTGCCTTGTGTTGCAGGGCCTGCATGTTCTCTGAGCGGTCGAGCAATGAAGTCCAGGTTTTATGTCATGGCTAGAAATAGGACTGGCTCAGGGTCCGTTCCAAATCTTTTCCTCTACAGAGTAGAAGTATGCACTTCGTCATGTTTGTGCATTACTTCTGAAATACAGGGGGGTGTATTACAGCCTTAGCAGTGCAAGTTCGTGACTGTGCTAGAATAATGATTTTTACCTACCTTGATCCTAATCTAGAGGGATAAACTCAGAAGTGGGGCAGATGAAACTACTTCATCCATTTGTAATTTGGAGTATTCCAGAGGACAGATTCCTATCTATAAAAAAGGTTACACTAGAATTTTTTAAGTCTTTACTGGATGGTAAAAGTTTATGATTAATAGAGTTATCCAAAATATTTCGGTCACAAAATATATTCTTAGTAACTGATAGGAGAATTCTGAGGGAGAAATCCAGCATTTTTTAAATTAAAATGCCTTAGTTGTAGTAGCCCTTGAGAGTTCAGAAGTTCTGATCAAAGCTTTAGGAATGGGAGGCTATGAAATTAGAAGTTTGAGTCAAGATTATTTATTTCTTCAAGAATCCGGATGGTTGTAGTTTGGATCTGAGTTATGTAGAAGCTATGAGTGATTATGAAATTGATTACAGGAAAACAGACTGTTACTAACAGTGGTTATTTGCTAGTTATAAGACTCTATGCATATTATTAAGCATTATTTACATATTTGAAGAAAACTACCTGACATGGAATTATGCATACAACACAAAAATCTTTGATAAGTGTTTCCCAAGTATCTATAATAATGAAAAAATAAAGGATGTTCAGAGATCAAAACAAGCTTTTTAATCAACAATTAATCCCAGGAACAAGATGTATAATTACATTCGTTACAGGAAAGTCTGATTTATTTCATCATTCTAAGAAGTAAATAATTTGAAATAGAACTTGAGGAAATTTATAATAAAAGACAAAGACAAAGCCCCCCAAAATGGGTGTGGGTGACAACATTATTTGATAAAGCTTCCTAGTATCTCTTTGTCTTTTACTTGTTTATGGAAGCTCAGTGGAAAAAGTTTAATTTGCCAAAACAAAGTTATCTTTCTGAGATGTTCTTATAAACAACATTAAGAACACATTGTCTATGATGAACTTGTGCCCAAACATGATTAGGAATTGATACTATAATCTTCTAAGACATATTGCTAGTGAAGTTAGAATCTAATATAATGTCTATGATCTGGTTACTATATCAGAAATTATACAAAATAGCCTGTATGATCCTGGATAATATGAGTACTCATAGTGTTATAGAGGACAGATGAGGCAGGGCACCGAAGATAGCAGGAAACAGTTTTATTTGGCTGCAGCCAGGCTCAGAGGGTATAGCTTTTGCTGTAATCAGTTAATCCCCTGAACCCTGAGTTCAGGTAATTTCAGAACTTTATACCCAGCATATAAGGAGAGGGGCTCAGAAGTTCACAGTCTGTAGAAGTTCACATAAAAGGAGCTTTTTCTTTCACTGTCATGGGCAAGTTAACCATTCAAGGACAACACCTGAGAAGAAAAGAGCTTCTTCTCCCCTTTCTTTCCTCCCCCTGCCAGCTGTTACCATGGAGCCCAATTGGTAACTTCTCTTATCTTAAAAATGTAGACATCTCTGTGAAGCCCAGATCAAGGTCAGAGGCCTTGTTAAAGGATTTGTCTTTTTTTTTTTTTTTAAATCACATTTTGCATTTGCAAACAAATTCTACAAAGTACTATACTGGATAAATATTTGTGAAAAACTAGTAAAGGGCATTCAGCACCTGGAGTGCTGATTTCTTCCAGGCCACTGGCCAAGTAAAACAGAGCAACAGGAAAATAGGAATTTTACCTACATTGAATTCTTTTGCTTAGAGGCTCTTTTGCTGATAGTCCTAAAATGATTATAGTGAAGATTTCTGGAAAAGCTTAGTGAAGATTTTCTGTGGAGGAAGGGGTGCCACTACAACAGCTTCCACAGAGAAGTTTCTTTCCCATTCACTGTATCAATTAGGATGTTAGCTTAGAATTTTAATGAACATAAATCAGAAGAAAAAAGAGGAGGGGAGGGAAGGGGGAAGAAGACAGCAGAAGAGGAAGGAAAGTGGGCAAATGTTTTAGGCTGAGTATCCTTATTAAAGGGAGAGTGCAGAATCCAAAGCCACTGCCATCTTGATATTGAATATTCAGGACAGAAAACTTTCCAGTGTAGATCAGTCATGGAAATGGGAGAGACGTCACCAACCATTAAATTAGGAAGAAGAAATTTATTTATGACTTACCCCAGGAAGAAAATACACAACTGCAAAATACCCTTTTTAGGATTCACCAACCTCAACATTGTGCAAGTTAATTAGAACCTGGTTATTCACGCATTACATAATTAAAATTGTTAGGGTGGTGAGTCGATTTTTTCCGTTGTTGTAGCTTCTTCTCTGCGGAGAACTAGCTTTTGTTTTATTGTAATGTATTGTAGAGAAGATGTTTTTAAATGTGACTATAGCAGTCTAATATTGTAATTGCCTGTTGTGAAAGCAGTCTGTGTCTATCTCCTCAGGTATTTTTACATTCCAGAGTCCTATCTGCCATTAATTCTATTGATTGCAGCAGACACAGTGCATGGTAGAAACAAAAACAATTTGTTTTCTCCCTTCCTTTATGATCCTTGTTCCTTGCCCACTCCCCACCCCAAGGAGTTAGTTTGATCATAACAGCTTCTCTCAAGCCTTTCTCTTGTAATTCTTTTTTTTTGTTGTTGTTGTTGTTTTGCTGGGGGTAGGGGTACAGGGGATTGAACTAAGGGTACTCAACCACTGAGCAACATCCCCAGCACTTTTTGTATTTTATTTAGAGACAGGGTCTCACGGAGTTGGTTAGTGCCTTGTCATTACAGTGGCTGGTTTTGAACTTGCAGTCCTCCTGTCTCAGCCTTCCCTGCCTCTGGGATTCAGGTGTGTGTCACCACGCCCGGTTCTTGTAATTCTTAAATAAATATTTGCTACAGATACATCACAGAAGACAATTGTCTGTGGCAATGTCTGTGCCTTTGAGGTCTATCTGGTCAACTGAAAAGGGCTGGTCCTTCTGTGGGGTTTTTTTCCAGAAGCACCACAATCACCAAATGAGATCCTATGTGAGAGAAAATAGAAAATGAGCAGAAACATGTTGCTTCCTTATTTCTAGCTTTAAAGAAAGAATTTAAATGCCAGAAGAGGACATTTGGAATGGAAGTAACCACTTTAAAATGGACCTTGTCAGGTGTTCAAAGATTTCTCAGGAGTCTGTTTCTTTTTCTTTTCCTTCCTTTCTTTCTTCTCCCCATCCCCTCCACTTATTTCTTTCTTGTCATGATCTTCACCTTGTTTTAACTCGAAGGTTTTTTGGTTCTTATAGTAACACATGAGTAGGGAGACAGGATAGATGTTGGAGGAAGATTTGTCCACTCATTTATCTGAAGGGCATTTCAGGGGTGAAATGGGAAGGAATCCTATCATCATGAACTTCAAGTTCCAAGGAGGTAAATATCAGGTAAATGTCTGTTTTCGTGGCTTCCACCTGGAGTAATGCAACAATCTTTTATCAGCTGATTCTGTTTCCATTGTTGCTTTCCTTTTTTTTTTTAATGTAGCAAAAAGAAGAATTGAAAATATTTTTAAATGATATATGTTGGGCCCTGTCTCTGATTAAACCCTTCAGTGGTTCCTAAAGTCTGTATTTCAAAGAACTTAATTTTATTTGAATATAGCTTTCTCAAAAATGTGATTTATTTAAATCTATTCATTTAATACCTTTTCTTTTATTAAGTCATTAACTTTTTGAGGATGGACAACATTTTGTCTGGCTCTCTATTACTATTTATTCATTTAGTGTAATGAACGAAGTTACCCATTGCATCTGCATCTTTTTCCTTTTAAAGTTTAGCAGGAAAAATTACATTCAAAATAAAAAAAAATAGCAGGAAAAAGAAGGACACCAAACAGGTAATAACTTAAAGTGTGATATGCAATTGTAGAAGAAATATGATGATACGGAAGCTCATGGCAGGAATATTTAGTCAGTCTGAGACATGGAATGAGGTCAAGAAAGAATTTCTGATCGATATGGTACATAAGTTAAACCTAAAAAATGACCAGAAGCCAGAGGCCACTGGGAAGTAGAGATAGATAAGAATGTTTCTGGAAGAGTGGAGAGACACTAAAAGAATTCTATTATGAATCCTTGTAATATATGGTTCAGTGTGGATTGTGCTTAGTGTATGAAATGAGAGTGGCAAAAAATAAGTCTAAACAGACAAGAAGGATTGTATGAGTCACTCCAAAGCCCTCAAAACCATCAGAAAATCATTGACATGTTAAAATAGGGCTTCCAGTGATCATGATAATACATTGCTGCATTGTAAGGGATGACATGGCGGGAAAATATAAGCAAGTTAGAAGATGACCCAAGTGAGTGAGTAGGGTGATTTAGAATCGGGCAGTGGTGGGGTCAGAGAGAAGAGAGAAAAAACAAATCTGAAAAATTATTAGGAGGTAGGCTAAACAAAATATTTATTTTATTTTAATTTTCTGCAGGGCTAGGGATGGAATCCAGACAAATGCTCTACCACTGAGCTACATCCCCAGCCCAGCTGCAAATTTGGTTTTGGATTGAAGGATAGGAAAGAGTCAATGGGAAATCTCAGGTTTCTGACTTGGGCAACTAGCAGGAGGGTAGTATCATTCACTGAGCAGAGGAGCATATAGGAAGAGCTGGTTAGAGTAAAAGTGAAGGTAAGTTCGATTTTGAATATACTTATCTTAAAAAGCCACCAAATTAGCCATTTCTAATAGGCAGGAATGTACACAAGTCTGAGGCTCAACAAAGAAATGTAGCCCCAAAGAGTACAATTTATAACAGTGAGAGTCAATAAGATCACTGACAGAGTATGTGCAGAGGAAGTTGTTGGGAGTTGCTCAGGCTCCCAAAACTAACTTCCCCAACTCCACCCCACCCCAGAAGAGCCGGCCAATGGTGAGCCCTGCTGGCTCACATGATCCTTACCCACCAATCAGACTAGCCCTGCTGGCTCACATGATCCTTACCCATCAATCAGAAAGCACCCCATGCCACTGTCAAACCCTTCAACCCTTAAACTGTCATAACTGTCAAACCACCCCCAGCTCTATAAATATGCAGAGCTGTTCCTCATTTTCTCCGATGACGAGCCTTGTTCGTTCTTTCAGAAGTGACCTAGGACTAAACCTTAAGAAAATATTTCACATTGAAAAGGCAAGCACAACCTTTAAAATAAATTTTAACCCGCGCGGTGGTACATGCCTGTAATTCCAGAAGCTGCGGAGGCTGAGGCAGACAAAATGTTGTCCATGGTGCTAAGCAACTCAGTGAGACCCTGTCTCTAAATAAAATACAAAATAGGACTGGGAGTGTGGCTCAGTGGTCAGGTACCCTGGGTTCAATTCCTCAGTACTCCTCAAAAAAAATTTTTTTTAAAGGAGGTTGAGATTATAGAAATTAGTGGAAGAAAGCATTTCAAGTAGACAGTGGTCAACCAATAGTGAAAATTCCTCAGAACACCTATCAAAAATGAATTCACCAGTGACCTCGACAATAGTGGTTTAGTGGCATGGTAGGGGAGAAAGCTGTGTTGCAGCCAGTTGAAGAAGGAGTGGGACAAGTGGGAATGGGTATTAAAATTCACGATTATTTCAAGAAATTTAGTAGACGAGGGAGAGAAGTAGTGGTATAGCTGCAAGTGTATATGTAGTAGCCAGTGTTTTAAAATACAAGAGATGCACCACATACTTATGAAAAAAGTCAGTAGAAAATGTGTGGCTGAATGTTCAAAATTTTATTCTTGAAATCCATATAATTTTCGAATACGTGAGTAAAATCAATTGGAACGTTGGGAAATTACACTAAGTATTACAACAATATTCTATTTTCATGCAGTTTCCACTGTTTATCAAATATTATAGAGGATTTAAGTTAGGCATAAAATTTATTTTGACTCATAATTTCCTTAATGAGTCAATTCCTTTGGATTTTATTATTTGCAAGATGTGAGAAATCAGACATTTTGGAACATATCCATAGAGTTGTTACACATTTCACGGCAAAAGTCTTTTTAACTTTCTAAGTAATAGTACGGAGTGTTTATGGTGCACAGTCAAGGGTAGGAGACTATGCAAATATCCCATAAATAAAAGTAAATAAGTTTGTGTATAAATTAACAATGTATATTACAGTAATGAGAACAAAATTAGCCTTGAGACATTTCTGTCAGGCCTATAGAAATGTGAGATATGTTCTGTACCACACAAGAAGAATTACATCAGAATAACAAAGGATGCCATTGTTGAGCACAGAAAAGGCCAGGAATATGCTGTACTTGGACACATCCAGTCTCCCAGTGGGACCCAAGAAGAAAGCTCCGTGACTCTCTAAGTTTGAACAAATTCTGAGATTTAGGAACTATCTGGAATATCAGACTGGAAAGTTAGGGACCACCAATGAAGAACTCAAGAGGTGACAAATTCCACAGAGATGCGCATTTGATGAAGACTGGCCAATTTAGTAAGCACAAATCAACTCCTACACAAAGCAAATGAAAACCATTGAGAACAACCACAGGATTATTGAAAGAAAGAGCAGGGGATGGGGAGGGAGGAAAAAAGGGAGGGAGGAAAATAAGAGTTGAAGGTCACTTTGATTTTGTTCACACTTTCTATAGATGGAGTTATAGAAATTATTCTAAAAAATAAATTGAGAAATGCAAATGTTGTTTTTTGTGCAATAAGAGAAATTGTTGTGATTGAGTTTTTGTAAAGTTGAAATGTAAAGGGAGATTCATACAGAGATGACAAACTACAGCCCACAGGCCAAATCTCACCACTACCTATTTTTTGTTGATAAAGTTTTATTAGAATACAGCCTCACCCATTCATTTATATATCATTTGTGGTTGTTCTAAACTACTGGGACAGAGTTGAGGAGTTGTGACAGAGAGCTTATGGTCTCTGGAGAAGCTTCCTGGGCTGGAGATGGAGGTCAGTAGTAGAGTGATTACCTAAAGTGCACATGGCCTTGGGTTTGATCCCAGCCTTTTATCCTATCTATGAAAACACGCTGATGCAAAATACATATGCAGAAGTTTTAAATTATATAGTGTGTATATGTACCTAAAGGCTGGATTATCTCTTAGTCTTATTTATGGTTGGAGGAGAAACTGATGGGAAACAATGAGAAAAATGTGATATGTAAAGGAAAAAGGTAAGGTTGGGTATGGTGGCACATGCCTGTAATCCCAGAAACTTGGCAGACTAAGGCAGGAAGATTGCAAGTTTGAGGCCAGATCTGGCAATTTAGCAAGACCTTCAGCAATGTAGCAAGTCCCAGTCTCAAAATAAAAAAGAAAAAGGGCTGAGGATGTGGCTCAGTGATAAAGTGGTTCCCGGGTTCAATCCCCATAACCAAACCAAACCAAACCAAATCAAACAATCCAAAACAAAAAATTAGCACAATTCAGTAGGTATGGAAACATTTGTTCATAAGATCAACTGAACTTCTGAGGGAAATATTCTCAAAGAAAATACTTTATTAATTTAGTCCCTTGCTCAGATGTGAGAAACATGCTCACCTGTCCAAACCCGAAGAATGGACCAAGAGACATAAGGTACAGTAAAAAATGAGGCTTTACTTTAATCTTTAATGATGGTCTTGCAAAATTGGGTGTCTTGCAAGACCAGGTGTTTGGAGGGAGCAGGTACACACAGATTATCCCCTGAAGTGCAAAGTCCCTGGTCCCTAATTGGCTGAGTATTATGGGGTGTATAATCTTCCCAACTGTTGCTTAGGTTTTACTGTCTCTTCCTGGGTTTTTTAAAGAAATATACCTTTAGTTGTTCCCATCTCCCTTTATTCTCTTGTGGTGGGAAAGCCTTCCTAGGGTGAATGCATTCTGACACACATGCAGCTTTTACTTCTTTACCTAAATTACTATTTCTTAACAGATTTCTATCTCTGTTGGTCAAGCCCACCCCTTCCCCTACCTCCTGTTTGTCAAGGGGCTGTTCAGATACATGGACCTTGGATCTGCCACATCCATAGGCTGTGGTGCTAATGTGTGACTTTTCATTCTGCTCTATTTCCCCTCCGACTGCCTTTTTTACATCCCGTTTTTACACTTAAGGCTAAATACTATATTCTGAAAATGGATCATCAGACTTCTTATTTCTCACACAAGATAACTCACAAATTAGAGTGTAAAGGACTTAAAATCAAAGCAAATTAAATAGTTTTTTCTATTTTGTTCTCTTGCCCTCATCAAGTGTTAATCCCCACCTCCCCCAGCCCCACCTTGCCTTTGTGGTGCTGGGGATGGAACCTAGGGACTTATGCATGGAGCTACCTCCCAACCAAGCATTAATTCTTTTTTTAATTTTTTTTTTAGTTGTTGATAGGTCTTTATTTTATTTACTTGCTTATATGTGGTGCTGAGGATCAAACCCAGTGCCTCACACATGCCAGGAAAGTGCGCTACTGCTGAGACCCAGCCCCAACCCAAGTGTCAATTCTTTATAAAGAATAAAACAAAAGTTAGAGGAAGAAAATGTGGTACATACTGAATGGCATTTATCTATTGGGGTTTTAAATCAAAAGCCTCCAAATGAGAATTAGAATGTTATTTCCTCTGATTTCTTCTCTCAAATTAGGGCTACCTCATTTCCATTTTCATTAGAAAATTTTTTTCTATGTTAGATTATAGTAGGATTTAATAAGTGACATTAGAATAGTTTTATTCTCTGTTCCTGGGCAAAATAGTTATCAAATGCTTAAAACAATACATTTTTTTTGCCCAGAAATTCTTTTTCTTCAAAAATCATCCCACAAATTGTTAAGGAAATGATCAAATATCTAAATATACAAAATACATATAGAACCTATAACACAGAATTCCTTATAATAAACATTAAAAATTTCTAAATGATCAATAATAGAGGATTTTGTTAAATTATGGTATATGCATTAAATGGCATATCACAGCAATTGAATGATATTTTAGGAAAATAAATCTTACATGAAAACTGTTCATAATCTAATTTGAATGAAAAAAAACAGGATGCAACATGATCTGTAAATTTTTGTCTACATTTTATTTAAAGTCACATTTTTATGCCTATATCCTACTTTTTAATCCTAAAGTTTATATATCTTTTTATGGGGGTTAATGTAGAAATATACACATCAAGTAGTGACAATTTTAACAGTGGAAATCCAGATATTTTCAATGTATTTTTTCCTGAATGAATGTCTTACTTTTTATATAATAATATTATTTTGCATAATATTAAAGGGTGCTATCCAATATTTAAATGTGGAAATAAAATTTTCAACAAATTTCCACTTACACTGAATAGTTTTTAGTCATTGAAATTTTCACTTAAAATATTTGTGGAATTGTTTTGAAAAGTTTCTGAAATGAAAGTAAAACTGTCTTTGAATTAGATATGATATCTGAGAAATAAACCTCTCTTGATTTTAACTGTCCAGTTTGGGAAATGACCAAGGGCATTGAACTAGATGAACTTTTGAAGTCTGTTTCTAGTCTCATAATTCATGAGAAGTGCCTGAGGATGTGGACCTCAGATCCTAAGCTACATCATTTTTCAGACTTTGCTTTTAGTAGTCTGTAGATTCTGATAAGTATAAACGTGGTAGCTTAAAACTTATATCCTGCCACTCAACATTCAAGTTTAAAGATGACCATTTGTCAAAATTTGTTAGAGAAAAATAAGTTAGATTAGCATCATCTGGTCTTCGGTTCATAGAATGTTCACATGATTGCATAGTTAGAGTCAAGGGCTTCCCTCTGAAAGAATCAAGTCCATGTTTACATGTTTCAAGTATGCATTATCAAATCACTTATTTATTAGTGTAAATAGCCAAGATTTATATTTAGATGCACTTGTAACTGATTAAACTTGTAAACCAACTTCATTTTTGAGTAGATGGCCTAATTTTGGAGTCTTTCTGATTGAACATCAAATAAAAGGGTCTTGGGATTCCTATCCTCGTTAATAAACTTTAGGGATGTGGTACTTGTAAAATGTGGTGGGGAAAAGATCTAAATTTAATCCTTTCCACTTAAAACTAAAGTTAATAATATTTTATTATTCCTAAAATTATATATACTGACTTAATTTGAAGTTTTATACTGGCATATTTTAGTTATTTGCGGAATATAATTACCTGAAATTAAAATTTACATTTTTTAGGAAATGACTCTTTCCCAAAGGCTATTGGGCACAGAGAATTGCCATTTTAGGTAGCAGAAGCATTGGAACATATTTTTGTACTACTATTTTTGATAGTGCTTATTTGAATCAGAATAAATCGTCATTAGAGAGAACACAAACTTGTACAAGTTTGATTTTACATATTCTCACATTTAAATGCATATTTTAATTATTAAAAAGCCAAAATTGCTAGTTGCATTTGTAAAAATTGGGGGGAGAATTAAGATTATAATTTTTACTTCAAAAGAAGGCACCAAACTCATTCCCAAGAATATATTGGCATTCACTGACTAGAAGTTTCAATCCACATAGACATTCAAAATCACTACCAGTAATTTTTTTAAATGCCTCCCATTATTAATCTTAAAGGCTGAGGCAAAGATTCATATGGTTAATAATTTTCTCTGATGCTTTAAATCTTTTGGTTCACAGTGATGTTGATAGAAATTGTTTTTCTAGGTAGGCTGCCAGAACTTTTGTGTTGTTTAATAAAATTATTTGTATACTGCTGGGAATAGATTTTAAATCTGCATGTCAGACTTATTTTCATCCAGAATCAGGAATTTGGGGGCTAATGTGAGATTGTATGTGTGTGTATGTATATATATATACATACACGCATTTATGTGTGTATATATATTTTAACAGCCAAGAAAAAAATTGCAATTTCTTACTATTTAGCAAAGCATTGTACTAACTGAAAGTAACTTTTGGTGCATGTTCTTCAACAATCACATCCTATGAGGAAAATATTAAGAGCCACAAACTTGATTTTTAACCTTAGAGTTACAGCAGAGTTACAGACACCTTAAATTCAAAATAAAACAAAAATCTCCAAAAAAAAAAAAAACGCCAAAATAAAGAGATTTTTTCTTCCATTCCCCCAATTTACAACATCAGGAGTTTTCTCTATAACTCAGGGCTAAATGGCAGTACTGCAGCTGTATGTCTAAGTGCACATGCACATATGCACATATATTTGATATGCATATCAAATATGTAGGATGTATGTAATGGAAATGAAATGCTCACCCTGAGGACAGCATATCATTTTTTAAAATGTAAAAGCTATATTCTTAAGGACTTTTTTTTATCTTGAAGAGGGTCTTTTTCATTATTGAAAAGTATCTCACAAAGATGATGAATTAACAAGAACAAACCTTCCAAACACTCAAGACACTGAAGAAGTGGAGTGTGGTAGAGGGTTCTGAAAATGTAGTGTGAAATTTCTGATCATTCATTTGAGAAGGCAGATAGATTCCGTATGTGTGTAAAATTGAAGCCTAAAATAGGAGAGGACCTAAAAATGATTGTCTGGAAAGGATAGCAATTTCAAGTTCTGCTCTTTTATTCCCTATCATTGCCTTAGGGACAGATCATTGCCTGTCCTGGTCCTGTTGCTTATAATGCAGGCTAAGCAGAGTCAGCTGAGACAGGGAACCTTAGCAGAAGTAATGAACTGATAGCAATGCTGCAGTTAGGTTGGAGAAACTCCAAGAGATACTCATCCTTCCTACTCACATCTGCCATACTCCAGAGTGGCAGAATTACAATTAGAGAAGAAAATTTGGAACATTTTGGAAAAGATTAGGGATCAAAGAAAGAGAGTACAACTGGGTACTTGCAAGAAGACTAACAAAGTGGGAGTGTAGTGAATGCTGTTGACTTCTCAGATCCCATTCACCAGCCATGGTGATGCAGGCATCATTCAGTTGCTTTAGTACTGGTTAATAGCCACTCAAACTATGATTGCCCTTCCCTTGAAGAATTGCCCTTGGCAGGATCTGCCTGCTTGGGAAGTACCTACCTAGCTCTCTTCCCACTGTAACGATAAGGAAAGCTCGCCCTTGGCCTCTAAGATCAGTCTGAGGTGTGAATGTGTTCTCGTGTTTTCCAGAGGGATAAGACTGAAAATAATTCCAGCTGAGTCTATCATTCTTGTTTTGCTTTTTTTCCTCTAGCTACCTTGGAGATTTAGAGATGTGATTCCACAATGAGGACTCACACATGAGTCACATATTTGTTTTGCTTCCTGTCAGCCTACATCACTGATGAGAACCCAGAAGTCATGATTCCTTTCACCAAAGCCAACTATGACAGTCACCCATTGCTGTCTTTCTCCAGGGAAGAGGTGGCAGAACTCCATATCAGGGCTGCAAAACACCATGGCCTGGCTCAGCAAGGCTGTACACGCCATGCTATCCAGCCCCTTGGAGTGTCTCCTTCTCTGGGAGTCCAACGACTACAGTGCCTACTGCAATGAAATGTATAGAATCTATTTGGGTGCCTTGGCAATGTTCTGCATGCCAGATTCTGAGAACACTGAAGTCCAAAACATGGCCAAAGAAAACATTGGCCTAGTTGGTAGATTCTTATCCTTTTCTTCTTTCTGTATTTACTTTGCAATTTAAAGATGAATCCACACTCAAATGAAAGAAACCTCAGAGGCCAGATTTTCATATACATTTTCATGTGTATCTCTCTGTGTATGTGTGTGGGGGGAGGATACTTGTCATTTGTGTTGACCATGGAAAAGTTGGCACCATTTCAGTACCGTGTGTTTTGGGGGAAAGAACACAGCTTTGGGGTGGAGCAGGAATGGGTAGAATCCTTACAATGCAACTTTCCAAATGTATATTTTAGTGTATTTCCCAAATTTGAAAAATCAGAGAAATAACACTTTTAATTTATTGTGAGATTTATATATGAGCTTATTTGTGTGGAGAGCTTTGAAGATGGCGTGATTTTCAAACTTATTTTTCAACTCTCCCTTAGCAACATGTTCTTGATTAACATACTTGTATTTTGTTATTATCTTTCGAATTCTTTTCCTTTTCTTTCTGCCACTTCCTTGATTTTATTTTCTCACATAGATTATTTCATTAATCATACTCCTTATCTTGTTGACTACAAACTTCTCTACATGCCCCACTTTGGTCTTTCCTCCACATTGCAGGAAGAGTGATAACAATAAATTGCCTTCATCCCTTGACTTTGCAATGATAAAAGATAACCCCCTGAGTTAGTGAGCATGCTAGAAAATACCATCCTATGCTGCTAATAAACAAAAATTGCCATTTTTTTCCCAAACCATTTTGCCCTATGTAAGCACAAAATGACAGGTGCAGAACAGATTCAGGGAAGCCGTTTATTATTCTTCAAGGACTTGGACTCATTTTTTGGATGCGAAAATGGCCATGGGTTACAGAGGGGATTTTGATTGTATAGGGTACAATTAGGGTGGTTTCATCACTGGAACTAGTGGATGTGCCATTCGGATAGTCAGAGGCTAGTTATGTAGGTTAAACCTTTTAACTTAGGAGGGCAGCTGTTAAAAGGTTGAAGGTCATTACTTGGAGAGATAGGAGCCCAGCTTGTGAGGGATGGGTATTTAAATTTGCCTTCTTTCAGGGCCCCTTGTTCAGTATTCACTGTGAGTCCTTTTAGAACTTATTTGCCTAACATTCAGCATTTGCCTCCTTCTTTTGGGCCCCATTGTTATCAGGAAAGGATTTACTGGAAGGTTAATGCTTGACTAGTTTTTTTCCCTCCTCCTTTGGGTGTTATTTTGTAGGATTATTATTTTTCCATAATGCTTCACTAAATACCTTTAAATAGTACTTCTCAAACTCACAATGCATTGGTGTACTTAATCCTAGCAGTTTTGGGAGGCTGAAGCAGGAGGATCGCAAGTTCAAAGCCAGCCTAGACAACCTAGCAAGGTCCTCAGCACCTTGGGTAAACCTTGTCTCAAAATAAAAAATAAGAAGGATTAGGGATATGGCTCAGTGGTTGAGCTCCCCTGGGTTGAATTCCTGGTACCCAAAAAAAAAAAAGTGTGCCCTGGATATTTGGCAAAGCTTCTTTTAAGAGTAAACTTCTAAATATTTCCTCAAAAGCTGATCAATATGTTAGAAGAAAAATTAGAACAGGGACTAATAATAATGAAAAATGTTATGGGGAGCAGCTTCAGAAAACACTCTTAAGTCTGAATTCAAATCAAAGAGAGCTTTATTTCCCTGGCCAAGGCCTATAATCCACTTGTAGAGACTAAAGCTTTGTGGGAGAACAGCAGCCTCCTGGCCTGGATCTTGGGAATATAAGGACAAAAACCTACAACTCAGTGGCTTGTTTAGCATCCTGTAAGCAAGTCAATCACAGAAGTTAAAACAGTAACTACCTGGACCTAAGCAGGACTGGAATTTTCCAGTTAGCAAGCAAGCAAGTTACAGATGCAAAAACAAGCAGTTAGCTTACCAGCATCTTGGTCTACAAGTGTTATATACTGAATTTCAGCTGAGTGGGGCAATATCTATTTTAAAGTCACGTAGACCCATAAATGTACTCAAACCCGGGATGCAGCTCACACGACCATCACCATATCCTGAGTTGGGTACATTCTGTGGAGTACAAAGTACAGAAAAAACAATATGAGAAAACAACTTTCTCAGAAACAGCTCTTGTTTTTTTAATAGAAGATAGCAAAAATGGAGTCTTAAGCCCACCTATGACAGTTCTTGTTTTATAATTGTCTTATCTCACTTATCAAAATCTTATTTATGATCTATATTTTTACTAATCTATAACCTATAACTTACACTCATATTGATTGTATTTATCAGTTCACACCACAACAAAAAGAAAACTACCTTTATTGTAAGGTCAGGCAGCGGTGACCAAAAGGAGGCAGATTTAAAAAGGCTGCCGAAGGAGTCTTTATTGAGATTTCGCTCAGACCAACAGGGTGAGTCCCGAGAATGTGTGTGGGGCTGGATCAGACTGGAATTATTATTGGGCTTAGGGCAGAAAGGTAGGGCTTGGGACTGGAAAAGGGGGTTTTTAGAATCCCTCGTCCTACTGGGGTTGGTCAGGGGAGCTGGCTAAGATCCAGGATTGGCCAGGAGACCCTACTGATTGACAGGTGGTTCTGTCAGCACCTGATTGTTGGTTCTTTCATGTGTGGGTTGCTTGGTGTTTTGTTCCTCAGCCACCTCCACCAACCTAACATTCATTAGTGTCAAGAATACTACAAAATCAAAGATATGTCTGCCAAGTCTAGGGTAAATTTAATCAACCTGAATCCAACTGAAACTGAGAGAAAAATGCACTGTTGAGAAAAACAAGAGGAGAAAAGTCTGGTAAGAGTTGGGGAAAGAATGGTTGATCTCAGGAGAACTGGAGGTAGTCTTATTTCCTCTCCACTACATAAAATCAGCAAAATTGCAAGCTACTAGAAGTAGGGCTGTGGAATAAAAGATGTGATAAAACACACCCATAATCCCAGATTCAGGAGGCCAAGGGAGGAGGATTGCAAGTTCAAGGCCAGCCTCAGCAATTTAGTGAGAACCTGTCTCAAAATAAAAAATTAACAAAAGGCTGAAGATGTGGTAAGCACCCCTGGGTTCAATTCCCAATACCAGCCAACCAACCAACAAACAAAAACAAAAATGGTGTGATCAAACCACATGACTTTCTGATAATAGAATTTAAAGTAGGTTTAACGTTATTCTTCCTTTTTTCCTCATTTTCAAGTTTCCATTGATAATAAAAATTAATTTAGCAGATATCAAAAAAATTAAAATATTTTGGTATTTCCTCAATAGCCTTACTATAGTGGGCAAACCGTTATTCTCTCCTTATTTATTCTCCAGCTGCACTGAAGCCTTTAGGAGTCTTCCAAAACATTATGGGATGTTCTTTTTCCTTTCCAAAGTTGCTTTCCTCTGCAACTTTCTAGGGAGTTCCTTGTAATTATTTGTTACTTGGCTCAAAATTTATCTTCCTTATGAAAATTCTATGACACCTCTAGGTATGATTGTACATTTCTTTTTATTTTATTTTATTTTTTGGGTACCAGAGTCTCACCAAGTTGCTTAGAGCCTCGCTAAATTGCTGAGGCTGGCTTTGAACTCACAATCCTCCTGCCTCCACCTCCCGAGTCACAGGGATCACCGGCCTCTGTGCCTGGCCTACATTTCTGTTTTTGATCCCATCTTGCTCTGTCAACATTTCAGCTTGTTTGTGTACATTTCTCTCTCTTATACCAGGAGAGCTGTAGGACTGCAAGAATTGTGTCATTTTAAACTTTGTGTAGAATTTAGTAAATGTACATTGTATCAATATACAAGAAAATAGAGCAAAAGGTCTCACTGTCTTCAATTTTACTTTCTTCAGTTTCTTCATTGAGTTTAGAAGGAAATTTTTCACACTGTTACCTTGAGGGCATCTTTGAGTAAAGTATTTTTCCTGTTTTTTTTTTTTTTTTTTTTTTTTTTTTTTTTTTTTTGCTTTATATTTGTCATTACATGTTCATTTCAAATGAGTAAGGATTTAGTTACATTTTATTCATTCCACATTTATTTTCCACTTTCCAGAACATGAAGATTATGTTTTTGTGTTTGATTTGCTTCACATGTGTGATGCATTGCATGCTCATGAATTAATTTAAATTATTTCACAATGTCATGACCACATTTCATTCCATCAAAAATAAAAATCATTAGAGTTACTAATTGCATTATTTAATAGATGTGTACATAAATGACTTTACAATACATTGTGCAAAGGTAGTATACTTATATAGGCTCAAGAAAAACTGATTTTTCTCTATACTCACCAGCAAAGAAAAATTCTGAGCTAGCCTTTAGGTTTTAGTAGGTTAAATTTATGGAAATTAGACATGTTCACATGGAGAGTGTTTTGTTAAAAGATTTTATGCTGATATTTAATGAATTTTAAGTTCATTTAGCCTAAAGTAAACTACTAAATTTTTTCCAGAACCACAACCAAATTCAAATCTTTGAAGGGGAAAAAAAAAAAAGCAAAATGAATGTTTAATTATAAAAGAGAAGTTAATTTTTAAAAATGATTAAATATTTTTATTTTATTAACATAATTGTTAATATATTTTATAACAATTGTTTTCATGTTTCCAGAAAACCCATTCAATTTGTCCTTTCCATAGTTTATGATGGATGATTTTCATTGTCGTCCATCTCAGACTAGTTAGAAGGATCTAAATCTTCATAAAGTGGTGAGCCCTATCAAAACATTTCGTGATTATTTTTACAGACAAATGTAGTATTACACATAAATTGTACTTCCTTGAATTCTTAAAATTGCCTTAAAATAATTGGCAATATGACAAAAGCTTTTCACAGGGCGTGAAACATTTAACTCATAAATCTTAGACAAAATCTGAAACCAGAGCTAGCTTTGACAAGAAAGAGGAAAAGGATGAGAAGGAAGTGAAGAAGGAGGAGGGGAAGAAAGAAACACAGGAAATTTAGAAGCTAAATACTACTTTGCTAAAATGTGATTGAATTTTGATCGAATCCAATTTTCTTAAAACCAGCTTTTTAAATTTTAATTGTGATTCATGGTGCTATTTGTGAATCATTGAAATGACCATATGCTAAAAATTACAGTACAAATAGCACAAATTATGTTTCAAGTTTTTAGAATTTCTGGTTTGGCAGTTCTCCAGCTTTAGAAACAAATTTTCTACAGAAGTGTTATTTATTTCAAAAACATATCCACACATGCACAGAAACATTGAATTTGCTAGTTAGAACACTTGAGAAATAGAACCTTTCTTGTTTTATTATGGTGAAATTTGCCATTAGGGCTGAAAGAGGAAGATTAAATAATACTGCATATCCTGTCTGTTTTTCTGTTGAGTTGGATATCTGCAGATGCAAATTCAACAAAAATTGTACGTCTTCCTAGATTAGATAATTCTAATAAATATTTTACCTAAACTTCTTTTCAGGCTTGGATATAGCCTGGTAGATCATGAATGCATTTCAGAGTACTTTAAAGCAAATCTTGCCAACATGATTGATTCATAGTGTATTTTTTTCAAGTGTTTCCTTAAACAAAGAGTTAAATAACATGATAGTCTGTGGGCATGTCACAATCTGACTCGGTGACTCATGTGTCAGCAGTAGCCATGTAAATAGAGCTACTGTGTCTGAAGGTAGTGGGTGGCTAGGCACCTTCTTGACAGCTCAGTGTGAAAATTAACTATAGAATTTCAAAACAAAGAATATTTGCAAGGAATTGATTTTGTTTTTTTGGTTGGACCTTTGAATCTTTGTGAGATTTTTTTCTAATAGAATAAAAACCTAAATCTCAAAATTAAGATATGTTATATTAGGATTATTTTGCTCCCCAGGTCCATTTGTTTATTTAAAAAATATTTATTCCTGGATTTCCTATAATGCAGTTTTTTTTCTGAACAATAGATGTGTATTTAAAAATTTGTTGTTGTTGTTGTAGATGAATAGCATACCTTTACTTTGTTTATTTTTATGAGGTGCTAAGAATGGAACCCAGGGCCACACACATGTTAGGCATATGCTCTGCCAATGAGCCACAACTCCAGCTCTGGATATGTATTTAAGAATTATTTTTCAATGGGGGTATCCTATTGCCAAGACATAGTCCGAACATCATGATATAATAGAATTGAATGTTATATCAGTTGAATGTTGTTAACATTCAACATAGGAAAATCAATTAAAAATGGATGCTTTTGAATAATTTCTCATTAGAAGTTTGATGAAAATCCCCCAAATGAAAGTCATCAAGTCCCTAATTTTACTAGAAAGGCCATATGCTACATGGGGTACTAAGAAACACTGGCTTACCAACCTGGTTGACCAAAGTTAGAACTTTATTTTTGTCAGTTACAAATTGTGTGATGTTATCAAATTCTTTGTCATCTTCAATCCTCAGTGTCTTATTTATGAATGGATAATGAACTAATCAAACCTATGGCATTTTTGAAGATAAAAAATAATATATGTAATCTTCCTAGCACCATCTTTGGCATAGGCTTATACTCAATAACTGTTATTGTTTCATGTTTAAACTAAAAAGCTAGAGATCATGATGCAGGTGAACCTAGTAATAGTAGATGGATCAATAAAAACAGGTATTTTAGCAAATACAAACTTTAATATTAAAGATCATTGCAATGAATCAAATGAATTAGTTTGTAGGTTTTTTTTGCATTGTTATTGTCAACACTTTGATAATATTGGGACAACTTAATTTATCAAAAGTCAAACCACATTTTAAAAAATATCTACTTATTATTTTGGGCTCAATTAATTTGGTGTAAAAATAAAATATTGACTTAGATATAGTTTCATTGTGTCATAAATATGTTCTCTTAGAATCTGGGGGGAAAGCTTTATAAATGTCTTTTTCTAATTATCTAACTTCAGAGACTAATTTTTTTAAAGAAAATATCAGAGTTTTAATTTTTTTAATATGGTAAGATGAGGATTTTTAAACATTTTATTTTGATGAAATTTTAAGTTTAGAGAAATTGAAAAAATAGTACACAGACTTCCCATACTTTTTACCCACATTTACCAATTGGTACCATTTTTGTTTCAATTCTTTATCATTTATTGTCTTTATGAACATATTTGTTACTTTTTGAAAATAGTTGCATATATCAAATCCCTATACCCCTAAATATTTCAGTGTGTATTTCCTAAGAACAAGCACATTCTCTTACATAACTAGTAAAATGAATAAAATTTAAAAAATATATACCATTGTTACAATTAAGAGCCCTATTCAAATTTGATTTATTGGCTATCAATTGGGATCAATCATGTAGTTAATTTTTTTCCCTCTGATCTAAAATTTGATTCAGAGTTAAAAATCACACTAAACTGTCATGATCCCTCGAGTATCTGGAATAACTCCTCACTCTTCTCATAACCTTGGCAGACTTGAAGAGTACTGATATTTTGCACAATGTCCTTTAATTTAGGTTTGTCTGATGTTTCCTCTGATTAGATTCAGGTCATGTAGTTCTTTGTAGTTATAGGAAAGCAGATGTGAAACTGTTCTCAGTACATCATATCAAGAGGCACATGATGTTGGTCTGACCCACTATTAGTGATATTAGGTATAATCTCTTGGCTAAGGTGGTTCTACTAGGTTTCTCCATTGTAAATTTTATTTTTCTCCTTAATAATTAATAAGTAATTAGTGGAGAGATACTTTGAAGCTGCATAAATATTCTTTATTCCCCAAACTTTCTCTCACTAACTTAAACATTGACAATTTTTGCTTAAATAAATTTTTATTATAAGGGTTGCAAAATGGTGATTTTCTAACTCTACCATTTCTTCTATATTTATCTGCTGACACTGTGTTGGCTCTGTATCACTGTGACCAAAATACCTGACAAGAACAACTTAGAGGAAGAAAAGTTTATTTGGGCTCCTGGTTTCGGTTCATGGTCAGCTAGCTCCATTGTTCTGGACCTGAGGTAAAATAGAACATGATGGTGAAAGGGTGTGGTAGAGGCAAACTGTTCAGATCGTGACAGATAGGAAGCAGAGTAAAAGGGCAAACAGTCAGGAACAAGATACATAATACCCTAGGGCATGCCCCCAGTGATCTACTTTCTCCAGTTATGCCCTACCTGTCTACAGATGTTACCTAGTAATCCAAATTATTAATGCATCAAAAGGATTAATCCACTGATTAGGTTACAGCTTTCATAATCTAACAATTTCACTACTGAACATTTCTGCATTAACACCGTAGCTTTTGGGGGACACCTCATATCCAAACCATAACAACATTCTACTAAAAAGAATAACATCCTCTCCTCCATTTATTTAATTTTTAATCATTTATTTAGATTTACTTGGATTGATGGTTTCTTATTATAGTCAATGGTTAATAATCTGTTTATCATTAATAATATCAGGACTCAGTTTTCTCATAGTGATTTTAACTCAATTCTCCTTGTCTTCCTCTTGTATTTTTTTAAAAACGCCTTTGCTCTTTATGAATGATTGCAGAAGGACTTCAAAAGTTGGTGGTACTGGAATTTGGTGCTTATTTTCCTACTTATGGGTAATTTGAATTTGTAATGTTTCTGTTCTTGTAAGTATGACAAAGGGGGAAGTTCTGTGTGATTTTGGACTTAGACAATTGTTATAATCACAACTGCTCAGGACTCTTGGGGGCAAAGACTGACTGTTGGCTTCAAAATTACTTTAATGAGGTGGAGTTGTCTTTGTTGAATACATTGAAAAGCTATTTTTTTCAGGAAAATTTAACTGCACGGATTATAAGAAAACAAAAAAGAGGATGATCTAATATTTTCTGTAAAAGTGATGAAAGGATATTAAGAAAGAATAGTCAGAGTGGAAGAGAAAAGAGGAAGAAGAAACAGAGAAATGACCCAGTAACATGGCAGAAATTGGTGGAGGAAATGGATAGTAAGAAATTAAAGGCAGGCCAAAAAATGTAAAGAGTGAAAATGTCTAATGTTAAGTTCCAAATTTGAAAGAGATCCACATAAGCAAATCTCTCTATTATTTTCAAATAGTAAGTTCAACACATTACATACACAAATACTAGGGATGAGTTGTTATAATTCTATTCAGAGAAAAGGTGTTGCTTTCAGAGGTAAGGGAGTGACTATAGGATATCAGATGTCTGTGACATCAATAGTCCAGTGGGAGCAAACAGGCAGAGCCAGAGTCATCATGAAGAGATAACCCCAGGTAATTCTCAGAAATCTCTGTGTCCTAGGACACTAGATTTCCTGTAGAGCATGGGATTGAGTTCTAAGTTCTTAGATTTAGAACAAGCCAACATGAGTCTTATGGAGTCATGCTGTGACTGAGAGGTTTGTCACTGAAACGTATATTGGCAGTCTATGGGGCTGGATATGGGGGCGGTCAGTGAGGTGAGTCAAGTAGTTTATAAGTAGCTGACCCATAGGGAGGTGCTCACCAGGAAGCAGTTGTATGAAGTTGCTATCTTGATCAACCACATTGTGAAACTGGGAGAGGTAAAGAATTGGAAACTGTGTCAAGAGTGACTAAGCCCTGCTTCTGGTATGATAAATCACAATTTATCCTCAAAATAGCAAAATAAAATTATTAGAATTTGCTATAGTATTATTTAGGGTTTACTTTTAAATTTAATTTTAGTTGAAATTTTATTGAATTTGTCAGAAAGATAGTCCAATTGTGCAGTAAATGTTTGAATCCCTTTCTGACAAGATGAAGAAGTAAATTATGCATATGGTATGAAATGAGCTCATTTAGGGTAAGGAATGTTGATGGATGGAAGTTATATAGAGAAGAGGACATGAGGAAATATTTAAGTGTGGGTCACAGATTGGACCTGCTGTGCTAGGTGTTATTTCTGTTATAATGACCACATTGATGATTGCTCTCTTCAGGAGAAAAAATACTGAGACTGGCAAGGTGCAATCTGATCCAGGAGGCATTTATCATTTGCCATATCTATCACAGAGGGTGTACCTTACTACAGTTAAGGATAGAAGAAAAAATAAAAGTATAGATGATTGGTTCTGGTTCCATCTTTTGCATATATTCTGTCTATACTACCCAATAATTGGTCCTTTTTTTTTTTGGTACTAGGCTTGAATTCAGGGGCACTTGGCCACTGAGTCACATCCCCAGCCCTATTTTGTAATTTTGTATTTTATTTAGAGACAGGGTCTCACTGAATTGCTTAGTGCCTCACTTTTTCCAAGGTTGGCTTTGAACTTGTAATCCTCCTGCCTCAGCCTCCCAAGCTGCTGGGATTACAGGAGTGTGCCACTGCACCCAGCCTCTTTTCCTTTGATGGATATGAAGAATGAATAGTTCAGAGCGATTTAAAATAGAATGCATGCAAATTGGTTCAGAAGCTATTCTGTAATAGAATCAAATCATATTTGTAAAGAAACATATTCTCACAAATGTTAAAAAGAAAAGAAACATATACAACAGCTGTTAAAACCATCACTTGTTTATTAAAATCAACCAAATACATAAATCATACATATAATGTTTGTAAGGGATTATAATAGCCTTTCTTGAGAGGTGTTATAAACCATTTCTGCAAACTCTAAATGACTCTGCTCCTACTACCATGCTGGTAGCTTAGTTTTATGAAAATAATACTAGCTGAGCTCGAGCTTTACACTGGGAACCCTGATCAAGTTTTGTATAGTTTCCTTATCTATAAAATCAGGTGGATAAGGAACATGATCTCAAGGATCACTTCCTGATTTAGGTAAGGGATTATGAATCCCTTCACTAACCTCTCCAAACCGTAGTCTCTTTATGTATAAGATGAGAGGCAAGATAATAATGCATTCTTAAGGTGTTTATGAAATAATTAAATGAGAGGACAGCAAATTTGAGGCCACCTCAGAAAATTAGCATAACTGCATCTCAAAATAAAAAAAATAAATAAACTGGGGATGTAGTTCAAGGGTAGAGTGCCTCTGGGTTCAATCTCTCGTACAGAAAAACAATAAAGTTGTCTTTTCTTAAATTACTTATTTTTCTCCTTACTTTGGATATGTTATGATGGCTCAAATTGTGGCTATGGTAGATAGGCCTACATACAAAGTATCAAGGATGTTAAGGGATTACCCACCTATGTTATTTTCTCTTTTAACCAAAAATTTCTACAGTCACCACTGGCACTAATCCTGTTGCCTCACATTGAGATTTGTTTCTGCTGGTTAAATGGCCACTAATTGGCCTCTGCCATTCGGGAATTCTTCTATTCCTATTAAAATAAAGGCTCTAATTTCAATTGCAATATCTCCTGTCAGTATCCCCTGTCTTTGTAATTCAAACACAGAAAGTTCCTTTCTTCCAGTGTTTGCCTCAGGTGCTCTGGTGGAGACAGAGTCTTCTAAGCTTCCTGGGAAAAAGTACTTTGGGGATCAGTGGGTGTGTAACACATCATAAATTCTCTCCAGCATTTTTATGTCACTAAGTCTTTGACTATGCTCTTCTCTTTTATATCAAAGAATATTAGTGATACAACTTGGATTTTTATGTTTTGTTTTGCCAGCCAAACCAACTATTAAAATCACTTCCAGCTGCTAGAATCAATGCATTAAATATTAAATACAGAATCATTAAGTATATTCATATTGACACATTTAAATCCACATTTAATTTATTCTTCCTTCTTAGTTAGCATTCTCAGAATCAAGTTCTTCACCTGCTTTCAATATTTCCTCATATATTAGTTAGCAGAATCCTGTGATAGTTGGTAGTTTGTTATTTTTGTTCTCTCTCTCTCTCTCTCTCTCTCTCTCTCTCTCTGCTGGAACAGACATTCTGGAGTGTGCATTTATATATTCAACATATATCTATGAAGTGAGAGAAATAACATATGAGGAATATGTGTGATATTTTAGATGGGGTGGCCATGTCTCAGATGAACTGAGAGAATGCGAGTTTTGAGTGGAATAAGGAAGGAAGAAGGGGAGAAACTTAATCATATATTCATCAGAGATAAGAGCCTTAGGTAGAATAAATGTCAAGTGCAAAAACCCTGAGGTGAAGTGTGCCCAGTAAATTAGGGGAACATTATATAGACCATTATGGTTTTTTGTTTGTTTGTTTGTTTGTGTTGCTAAGGATTGAACCCAGGGCCTTGTGCACATGAGGCAAGCCCTGTACCAACCAAGCTATATCTCCAGCCCCCAGTATGCTTTTAACAAGAAAAATCAGAAGTAAATAATAGTACATAAAATCAGAAAGGTAATGGAGCTAGATCATGTAGAATCTTGTAGGTGCTAGTGAAGGCTTTAGCTTATACTCAAGATGGGAAGCCATAGGATGGTTTTGTGTAGAAGAGTGGCATGACCTAATTTTACATCTATCAGGATCATTTTGGCTGCTCTTATGAGACTAAGTGTGTGTTTGGAGTGGAGGAAGAGATGGGGAATGAGGTAAGGCGGATCAGGACTATGGACACTATTAGGAAGTTACAGAGGGATACAGTAAAGGTATTATGGTGTCCTGGACCAGTGTGGTGGCAGTGAAGGTATTTAGAAGGGTCTGATTATGGATATATATTAAAGATAGAGCTAATAAGGATTCACATGTGGGATGCAGAGTAAGAAGTCAAGTATTTCTGCAAGAATTCTTATCAAGAGATTTAAAAACTTATTAATTTTCTGAGTAGGGGAAGACTGAGGAACTGGTTTGAAGGAATTATCAGAAACTCAGATTGGGATATATTAAATTTGAGATACTGGCTGGATATTTTAAAGGAAATGTCAGGCAGGAAGTTAGGTATGGCTTAGGATGTATGGGTTTGAAGTTTAGTATGTATATAGATGGTAATTAAAGGCAGGTGACTGGATATGATTCCTTACACAGTATAGATAGGAAAGGGAAGAGAACTACAGCGTATGAGACACTGAGATATTTAATGGTTAAGGAAATGAGAAGGAACCACAGTTGTATCATGGTACAGTGAAAGGAAGCACCTAACAATATTCACCAGTGAGCTATCAGCTACTCTCTTTGTGGGATAAGTGTTCTGGAGATGATTTTCTTATTCTTTTTTTCTTGTTTTTTTTTCTAAATTTTCTGTAACGAAATACAAATTTAATAAAGATGAAAGATGGGAGTGAAAAAAAAAGAGGGAAGAAATTTGTTTTGGCTGACTAGTTACAAAATTGAGTGGAGACAGGGAGGGATTCATCATGAGCACCTTTTCTTACAAGGTAAATTCTTCGTATGAGACTGCAACAACATATTCAAGTAAGGGAGGAACATTTTTGTAATACAAAGGTCTAAAAGTGTGAGTACATGGACAAGAAAGGCTCAGAGTATAGTAGGAGTTTCAGAGTACATGTAGAACTTCAAATCCTCATTTCAGTTTCCTAGTGCCTATTTGTTCTTGACCAATTGCCTACAATCCCAGTGGCTCTGGAGCCTGAGACAGGAGGATTGCAAGTTTGAGGCCAGCCTAAGCAATTTAGCAAGGTCCTGTCTCAAAATAAATTATAAAAAAGGGTCTGGGGGTGTGGCCCAGTGCTTAAGCACCCCTAGGTTCAATTCCTGGTATAAAAACAATCATACAAACAACAACAACAAAAAAAAAAACAAGCATGGTTTGTGGAGTCCAGTCTCTTTTAATTCTGTCTCTTCTACTATTTGACCAATGAAATTATATTTGATTTCTCTGTGCCTTGGTTTCCTAATATGTGAGTAGGGAAGACAATAGAAAATTGATCTTACTATGATTCTTCTGAATATTAACTATGATAATAGAAGTATAGCACTTAGTACAGTGCCTTGAGTATAGCATTTTCTAAGTGTTAGCCATGACTTTAATTATGAGACTTAACAAAGCAAAGAATTTAACAGACAGTGCAATTTAGCTCATAGGCTGAACCTTTGGCCACTTCAGCTACACAGCTGCCTGACCTAAGGAATTATTGTTATGTTTTAGAAAGTCCCTAGGTTTCTAAATATAGTTGACTTGTGCCAAGAATTTAGATTTTTGAAAATTTTAATGAGTTTTTTTCTATTTAGTTGTTTTCTATTTCACAATGAAATAAGTTTATTATTTTCTTCATTATAGGAGTAATATAAATTTGTTATAAAAGTTGCCCACTACAGAAACGTGTAAGAAAACTAAAATACAATGAAAGCCTTTTACCCGAGGTAGCAGTATAATTTTGGTAAATATACTTGTAAGCATCTCTGCATACATATATGAATTTCTGTGGGCCCACTTCTCCCCAGGAGCTTCAAGAAGTCCAGGACATTCAAACTCATATCTCAGAGTTCTCATTCATTCATTAGTTAATTTGGATTTGAGACAGGTAGATTATAGACTTATTCATGACTCTCACTTCCAGGATCCACATTCTTTTTTTTTTTTTTTCGGTACCAGGAATTGAACCCAGGGGAGCTCAATCACTGAGTCACATCCCCAACTTTACTTATTTTATATATTAAGACAGAGTCTCCCTAAGTTGCTGAGGACCTCACTAAGTTGTTGAGGCTGTCTTTGAACTTGCGATCCTCCTCCCTCAGCCTCCCTAGCGGATGGGATTACAGACAGGTGTGTGTCACCACACCGGGCCCCATTCTTTATAAAGTTTTTATACGATGTGCCAACAGCTTAATCTTTCTCAAACTACTGACTTTCTATTCTTAATGTCCTTCATGCACCCTGTGGGGTGGGCAACAGGGTTCCCCATAGCATTATTCCAGAAGGTACCTCATTCTAGGAGAAGAGACAACCTCCTTAATGACAGGTTATTCATGACTATTTTGTCTGCACATCTTTGGAAAAGTTTAACTCCTTGTGAATGGTTTCTTTATTTCTTAGTATTATGACTTTTTAAAGTCTCAAAATGCACTAAATATACATACTATAAGAAATGGTATTTCAACATTATGTGTCTAGGCAATGACAAACTCATTAATAGACTTGGCACAACAGTGTATAATCAGAGGATATTTTGTAAAATCTTATCTGAGTACAGGCAGCACTGTGCTTAGTGTATACACACCAAGTGAAATGGGGTGAAAACAGTACATCTTCTATGACTCTGTTTTGTGTGTGCACAATTTTCATATTTTAAAGTACTCTTGTGCATGAACTTTTCTATCTCTAAAAGTGGTTTCTATGTGATGACATTATTTTTAATGCACAGGAATTCACACCTCAGTTTGGGACTGAAAATTGGTGAATAAAATGGTGGAATAGCAATGACTGCCTTGATTTCTTCTTCCACTAATGGATTTCTGTGTTCCAGTCTCCTCCTCCTCCTCCTCCTCCTCCTCCTCCTCCTCCTTCTTAGCCCCCCTCCACCTTCTTCCTTTAGAGGAGGAAAAGTTTATCTAGGCTCATGGTTTTAGAGCCTATGGTTCATTCCATTGTTGGCTGACTGCATTGCTCTGAGCCTGAGGTAGGCAGAATATCCTGGTGAAAGGGCATGTTGGAGCAATGCGACTTCACTCACAGCGGCCATGAAGCAGAGATGGGAAAAAGGCACCTTTGTAAGAGACATATTTTGTGAAGGGGTATCTTGGTGAGCTTATTTGGCAGGGACACTAGGGCATTGGCAACTGACTTTAATTGTGAAAAGCAAATGACAGGGTTAAGGGGGAGGTTTAATATTTCAAAAGTGCAGTCATTGTGCACATAAAGGCCAAATGACATGATGATTCATTGTGTGAGCAAGGTTTGGAGTATCATTATTGTTCATATTGATAGTGATGGTTTTGTTTATTAAATAGTTTTATATTCCATGTTAATGTTGTTAATTCCATTTAAAAGTTTTCTTTGTTTATAAATTTCTCTTGGTGTCAGTTATGAGAGGTATAAGCATACAGGGTTTCAATTCTATTTTTATGTTTGTATGTATTGGATTCAGACCAGTACGTTGTGAATTTTTTTTTTCCCAAAAGGGGAAATAAACCTGGGTCTGTGGCACATACTTATTATCCCTGTGACTGGGGAGGCTGAGACAGGAGGATTGCAGGTTCGAGACCAGCCTCAGCAACTTAGTAAGGCCCTGGACAACTTATGGAGGTTCTCTTTTTTAGAGAAACACATTACTCTCTCCTAGCTTTAATTAATATGCATTTGTAAATGTTATTACTCCAAATGCATTATGCAATACATTATTATAAAAGAAAAATATTTTTTCTTTCTTTCTTTTGTTGAGTTTGTTTTTTATTGCCACTTTAGTAACTAGGGAGGCTGAAGCAGTTGCTAAGGATCGCAATTCCAAGGCTAGCCTCAGCAACTTAATGAGAACCTATCTCAAAATAATTTTTTAAAAATGGGTTGAGGGATATAGCTCATTGGTAGAGCATCTTTGGGTTCAATTCCCAGGAGTGGCAAAAAAAAAAAAAAAAAGAAATAGTACACCTTAGGTATTTGATCAATAGAGAATAATGCTTTTAACAGAATTACATATAATGAAAACATGGGTGTTATCTAAAGAGAGATCTCTTAGGTTGCTTGTGGTTTTTTAATATTTATTCGGTGAAAAGCGTTTGATTCCCACAAGTTAAAATAACAACTTAAAGAAGCCTACTGATCGTTGAAGGAAACTTATTCAAAGATGGGTCATGAAAATGAAAATCTCCTGTTTAAGTCTAAATCACTTTAGAGTCAGCTGATGCCTATAGCCAGGACTATCTAGTTTATAGTTTCTCTAATGGTTTATTTCCCCCTTTACCTTCCTTCTTCCCTCTTTTCCTTCCTTCCTTCCTTTTCTTTTTTTTAGGTACCATGAGCACCTTCTCTACATGCTTTTGTCTCTTCTGTTTCCTTCTCAATGATTCAAATAACTCTTTTAGTGTTGAATTTAGAACTGCAAAATAACGATTTTACTCATTTTCACCATCCATTTCACCAAGTTTTAATAGAAAAATGTAAAAATCATTTTTCCAGCCATTTGTCTTCTTTAGTATTTGTCCTAACTATCTGCACACATACCTCCTGTGGATGCAGGGTACACACAAATATACTCTAAGGCCTTTAAACACAGAATTCACACCTCAGGCTATCATTAGGAAACATAGTTAGAATCCATATATCCATCTAAAGGGAGAAAACTGGGTTCATCTTCAAAATCCTATTGAATATAAGTTTATAACTTAGGTAGCACATTAGAATAACTTGAAAGTTTTAAAAAACATGAATAACTGAACCTAACCCCCAGAGTGGCTGATTTGTTTGGAGTGGTACTTGGGCATCTATCTTTTTAAGATTCCCCTGAGTTTTTAAACATTGAAAATCTCTGCTTTAGATTACTTAGGGCCCTAATTAATGTCAATTGCCTGTACCTTGTAATTAAACCATCTGTGGAACATTCCTTCTGCCAGGTAGCCAAAGGTTATTTCACTGCACATACTGGGCCCAGGAGCAATGATCATCACTTGCTTCACCTTGGATAATACATGCCACGGAATGCATGTTGCTAGTAAACAGCAACTACAAGTAAACATGATATACCTAGAGCAGTACTTCAGTGATTGCTGAAAAAAGAAAATATAGATATTGAATAGTTATGTGACACAGAATATGCCTATAATGAGGGTGAAAGAGGAGGCTTTAGATATAAGTTTTCAGTTCTAAGAATCTGTAATTCAAAGTATCTGAAGCCTAAAGATAGAGCAGCAAGAAAGTTAGAGAAAAGACATGAGCAGAAGGAAAAAGTTTTACATGAGAAGAATAGATTCTTATTCCCCTGTGTTCCTCTAAAGGCCTTTAGCAAAATTACATTTGATTTATCTCCCCGTCTCCCATTGGGTGCAAAACCACTTTCGCTGAGAGGGTTAGTTAGTTCTCTCTTCCCCCTACTGGCAAACAAATACTATGTGAAAATATCTAGATGGATTTCCCCTTTCTCCTTAACTTATTAATATCCTCATTAAGACTCTGTCTTACTAATAGATCCAAATAGGCTCAATATTTCCAAATAGTTTTGCCTTGATGAAGCTGCAGCTATCAGTAAATATCTATTTGTCTCTTGTCAATGTGGGAAAAAGTGAGAAAGGGTAAACCTGAGGGAGATAATGTGACTCTGGTGTACTTTGTTAGATATCAGAAGTGGGGCATAATGAGCAAGCTTTCTGTTACAGCTTTTCTTTGATTTCTGTTACAGTGAATGGATCCACCATTCACCTAGAACCTAAAGCCAGAAAGCGACGTGGTATCCATACTCTTCTTCTTTTTTCTCACCCTTGATGTAAATCCATCTCCACTATACTTCCTAAATGCTGTGGGATCTATTTATTTCTCTCCATCTTTACTGTGGAGACTTTATACATGTCTCCATTCTGACTCGTCTAAATTATTATGAATGCCTCTTTACTAATCTTGCCATTAGTTTTCTGAACTTTCTGTGGAGACCTTCTTCAGATAGCAGTAAGAACACCATAAAATGCAAATCTGATTATAGCCCTGCTCTATTAGTTACCTTTTAATATTTTTCTAGACAAAAATTCTTTGATAGGGGTCTTGAGATCCTTCTTAAATTCTCCCCTGATTATTTAATTCTCCAGCTTTACTTTTAGTTAGTGTACCTCCTCACATTCTGCATTTCAGCCAAACTCAACTGATTTTATTTCTACAAACATCAAATTCACTTTTAATTCTGGATTTTCATGTATATACTATTCTCGTTTTAAAAAATGTTTTTGATAAGCATGAAGTCAAATTTACAATTTAAATAATCATATGTATTCAACAAACTTTCTCAATTACCTTTACCAGAAATCAAAATTAAAGAGATCATAATATTTTTACAAGTTGATACATTTATCATTTTAGATAAACATTATGGAACCTGTTTGTGACATTGTTACGTTTATTTCACCAGTATAACCAAGACTTAATATGTTTACCAGTCACATAATTGAAGGACTACACTAACACATCAAAATTATAATTGTGTGTGTGTGTGTGTATGGTACTGGAGATTGAACCCAGGGCCTTGTGCATGTGAGGCAAGTACTCTATATCCCCAGTCCTCAAAATAATAATCTTTCAAATCCAATTTCTTCATTATGCATTTCCACCAGCATTTATTTGGTACCAACTGTGCAGCAGCCACTAGAAAGAGAAACATCTCTGTGAGACATTAGGAATGCTAAATAACATTGCTTTGGGACAAATATAGTAGTGTGTGGTCTGCTGTTTAAAGAGTAAAGCTAGAGGGAGATAATGTGACTCTGGTGTACTTTGTTAGATATCAGTAGAAACTGTGCATATCACACCATGGGCAGCTACACAGACATACAGGCATAGGACTCTAGTGGTCACTTTGGTCAGGAGATGGTGCAAAAGGGTAAGCAGAAACATCACCAGCAGCCATGACAAGGCAGCTTGCAGGCCTCACATTCCTCCCCTAAGAGACTGGAGCCAAAGGAGGAGGAGAAAGGTAGAGCTGCTGAGATGGCTTTGCATATGAGAACATAGGGAACACAGCTTGAGCTGTCAGTAATGACTGTGATGTCCCATTCATTTCCTTAGTGAAAGTGAGAATTAGGGAAAACTTATCTGTTACCAAAATTGTAACTTCACATTTATTTCCAGGTTGTAATGCCCTGGAAAACACTGGTAAATATTATTCTATTCTTTCAGGAATTTTCACCTGAAGTTATAACTTTTGATTTCATTTTCATATACTATAGATATCATTACACATATTCTTTCATTGTTCCTAAGTGGTTAGAATTGGTGAGAAATAATAATTTCTACCTCATAGAGAAATTGATGCAGAGAAAGATATGTTCAGCCATTTAATAGCCTCAATCTATCAGAAATAAAGACAGGTTTCTCCAACTTTTGACCTTATGACCTCTTGACTATGACTATATAGCCCGGCAAGAGGATGGGGCAGAGAAGAGGGGAGAAACCCTAGTCTTGTGAGAATTCTTTGTGAGAATTCCTGAGGAATTGTTGAATCATTTGTTTTGCAGATATGGAAATACTCTAACTTCTCAACATATTAGTAAAAAGTCTCAAAGAGGACAAAATTAGTTGAGATTCCAATTTGTACAGCTTGTATTTCTGTCCAAAAACCCCAATTAAGCACATCATGTTGAAATCATGAAATCATTTCAGGAGCTGTATATTGCTTTTGAGAAGAAAAAAAAGAAGAAGAAGAAGTTTGGCAGTAAATAAGGGAATTTCCTCGAAGTTTCTGAATGCTTATATTATTCTCAGAGTAAGCGTACCAATAGGGCACTTGGAACTTGTCTGTTTTTCTGGAACTTGTTTTATTATATGCATGGGAAAAGAGCAAATTTTTATTTGGAGAAAGCTATGAAATGAACAATGGTCATCTGGTGGTTAGAGAGAAGCTGAGTGATTTCCAAGTTAAGGTTTTTCTCTTCAGTCCCAGAATGTTTTACGTGTACATTCTAATGAAAATGACCTCAGAACTATCATTCCAGGCAACAGCAACACTTTCAAGGATTGTGCTCTAAGTCCATGATAGTCTAGACTGTCAACAGCAACTGTCTTCATTACTGTTCTTACCTCTGTCCCATCACTTTGTCTGCCTCATTCTTTATACAGATATTTTCTACTCTTCTCCCTTAATCAGAGTAAAAATAATTATTTCCCTTCTGCATTCTTGCTTTTAATTTACTTAATAAATCTTCATTCACTGATTGGATAATAAAATCTATTTTTAGCATAATGAGTATTACCAAGTCACAGAGCAATATGGCATCCTGTATTCTGGGGGCATGCCATTGGTTGTCCAATGTGCTTATAATCTTTTCTATAGAAATAGTAATAGAATTTACCATTTCTATTATTTTTTCTTTTTTCCATTTTCCCGATTCCTAAGCAAAGTAATTTACCTAATTAGAAAGACTCTGAATCATATCCTGCCTTTTCAAATTTCTGCTTGAGCTAGACTTCTAAGTTTTGTTGTTTTCCAGATAATTATCTACTAGTTGTAGTTACACTTATTACCTTGATGGTCTATTTCAGCTTAAAGGTTAATCTTAAAATTTACACTTTCCAGACAACTATTTTTTTCATATTACACCATAGAATAAAATACATAATTGGATTATAGTTACAAATATAATCTATAACATGGATTTGTGTTCAAATCCACGAATTTGTGTTTTCTCTCCAATGCTAGTGGATGACTGTTTAGAGAAGACTCTGTGCCTTCCCTATATTTATGATTTGAATAATGCTTGATTCAGAATTTTATAAAGAGTGTTTGCCTATAAAAATATTGTGTTTCCAACCTCACAGAAAGATAATTACAGAGAGGTGTACGACACAGCTTCGGCTTTCATTTTCAGATTATGCACATTTGTTAATCAGAGCCAGAAACCAGGATCATGGAAGAGTTTGGCAGTTCCTGGAAAATAATTCCAATCAACATAATAGTTAGCTAAAGGTGAGGGCTGTTACTGGTTCAGTTATTTTTTAAATCGAGGACTATCTTGGGAATATGCTAAACCATTACATAAAAGCATATTTACTCTCCTATTTACTCTTTAATCTCTTTCTTCTCCTCCATCTCCTCCTCTACTCCTATTTCCCCTCTCTTTTTTTCTCTGTTTTAATTACAGTGTCATACTGAATAATTTTTCAGTTCTGTTCTCCAAATTATAGAAATGAGCCATCAGTTTTGGAAATGAAAAGTGGAAAGCATTAAGCATTAAAGCATAGTTATTATCATATTATTTGCTGTAGCTGCTGTGCTCCTTACCAACAGCCCACTTGATTTACTTCCCTAGAAAGTTGAGAAACGTGGCAGGTGGCTCTACAGCTCTCATTCTTACCTAAACTCTTACAAGAGCCAACAATCCTCTGTAATACTATTATACTTAATAACTGTGTAGAGAAATAACCAGCTTACTTATGTTATATTTTCAGGTTGAACTATATCTCTTATATGCAAAACACATTTAAGAACTTTTCCTCTCAATACTGTATTATAAAATTAGAGTCTTTATTTTGCTTTTGAGTGAATGTATGTTATATTAGCAATAGAAGAAACCATGTTGTTTAACTGCATCTATAATATTACAAAGAAGAAAAGACACAGGTGTACACAGTGGCTTGTTGAAAGCATAGGTAGAAAGCAATTACTTGCAGTCTTTCTTTAGAACTATGATACTTCTTTGTAATATAATTAAATATCTTAAAGGAATAGTCCTTCCTTTCCTGAGAGACATCAGTGATTTCTTCCCTTGGCTTTTGGAGCTTTATTTCTTTACTTTTCCCCCCTTGATTTTAGTGAAAATTTTCCCCCAGTGGTAAGGAACAGCCTCCCTGGGTGTGCGTGGCTAACAGGAAGATTAGAGGTTGATTTGACCTCAGAGAGATTGGGGAAGGACAAAGCTGGTTTGTTCAACAGAGAAGGAAACCCCTTGAAGGTTGAGGTTGAGATATATTCTCAGCCCTAGTCCCCTTTTCTATAGTCTTTTCCTTGGGGCCTAATGGTCTCATGCTGCACTGTTCTGTGGAAGAAAAACAATTTTGCTACCTCTTTCACAAGGATTATGGAATGTATTACTCTTCATGGATAATTTACTATTTAAAAAGTAATACCATAACATTTCATTCTACCACTGTTAGGCAAGAGTGGAATACTGATTGGAAACATGCACTCAAATTGCCACTGCTCTTTCAAAATTCAGGGTATTTCATTGAACGTGTGACTATCACGAAAGAACGTTAATTAAGTCCAATGTAAAGTGTGTGTGTGTGTGTGTGTGTGTGTGTGTGTGTGTGTTGCTTTCAATTTAGGAAACTCAGAGCACAATTCTATCCAGATTCTGACAACAGGGAAACATGTGGCAAGTCAGCTGAGCAAGGTAGCCACTGGCGATAAAAGGACCGTTTTGAAAATTCCTTTAATTCCTTGAATTAAAGGAATTTTGTTTTTTCCTTGATTGAGTAATTGGTGAATACCTTGACCTTCCCCCCCTGTCACTGGCAAAATATATTGAACAACTTCACACATTGGGTAATAGTATGGGACAATGATTCTTGAGAGAAAGGGAACAAACAAGGTGAGTCCTACCATGAGACGTCTACCTTGAGGCCCTTTCTAGATTGCTGAAAAAGGAACAGGAATCCAAGCAGAGGCAATGGCTTCATAAATTACATAAATTACACCAAGGAGCCAAAATTAGAATTAATGGGGGATGAAAGGCTTTAATTTATATAGCAAAGCACCAGTGAGAAAGCAGCTGTGCAGAAAGAGTTACAGAAACTTGACTCTGAATTTTAAGCTGGGATGGGATGACGTTATGAGACCAGGCAAAGGACTAAAAGGAAACTGACAGATTTTTAAGAATTCACTCAAGGTTGAGAGGCTTTCAAGCTCTAAGTACCCAGAGTTGACCGGCCTCATTAAGATGATCAATAGAAAGACAGAGGGGGGCGGGTGTGAGGGAGGGAGGGAGG
>NW_026000211.1:20505619-20554041 GCF_001458135.2 Marmota marmota marmota | reverse complement strand
ATGAGATAGAAGAGAGAGGGAGGAGGGAGGAGGAGGGAGGAGGGAGGGAGGGAGAGAGAGAGAGAGAGAGAGAGAGAGAGAGGAGACAAGACACAGGATATCAGGAACAAATGAAAAGTCATCATTTGAGATCCATCCCATCAATATTGAAAGGATCTTAAGGGAATATGAATAATGTGATGCAAGTACCTTCGATAACTTATTAACAGACAAATTCCTTGGATAACATAAATTATTAAACCTGACACAAGATGAAACAGAAAGTCTGAGTAGGAGTCCGTGAAGTTACCATATTTTTAGGTGGTACTTTAGGCTCTTTATTCTCCCTGGTTTAGGCTAAGATAGTGGTGTTCCTTTTTCTAACAAAGCTCAGGCCATAGTAGCAGATGCAGAAAAATCAGATTAAACAGAGATGGTGTTTAGATATGAAGGCACCAAAGTAGAGACTGTGGAGAGAGAATAACACAAGAATTAAAAAAAAAGAAAAAAGAAAATCCTCATGAAAAATCTAAATAATTAAGTGAAGCTTTTGAGGGAGACTCAAAATAAAATCAGGAGAGTACAGTAGCTTGGAATCAAGGCATTATGGAAGAATTCTCTTGAGAGTCAAGAGATAATTCATGATATAATGATGGAAAAGAGGCAGGTGAATCCCTTAAGTAAAGGGCTTGGTTTTGAAAATGGTAAGATTATAGCCTTCACTGTTTTTTTTTTTTTTTTTTTTTTTTTTTACAAATTTGAAGGAAAAGAAGACAGAGGAAGTAAGTTAAAAATTTCATACTATAGAAGAAAGTCAACAAAGCTAACGGTTAACTGTTTAAATCTTTTCAATAAAATAGTTTCAGTGTAGGAGAAGTATTAGGAATCATTTTGGAAATGCAATGACATGCTTTTAGGTAGACAAGGGAGATCAGAGACCCCTTCCTGCATCTGCTGTTTCTTGAGTACCTTCAGCTCAAAAATATCAACACATACATTTTGGGTGACATGTTCTTAACCCGTTCACTGACATGACTGTGAGTATTCTGTTCAGGGAATCAGAAGGCTGAAATCAAAATGTAGGCAGGTCTGACTTCTTGTCTAGAGGGTCTGTGGAAAAACCCCCAAAACAGGTTCATTCTTGCTTTTGGCACAATTCAGTTTCTTGTGGTTTTAGAACTAAACTCTTTCTTTGCTGTCCATCAGTCAAGGATCACTCAGCATCTAAAGGCTGCTCACATCCTTTGATATACGGCCCTTACATCTTCAAGACAGAAATGCAGCCATGAATTCTTGTGTTTCTAATCTCTGACTGCAACCTTCTTTTTTTTATATATCCACAGCTTAATGGGGATTGTGAACCTGCTGAAAGCTCTATGCTACATTCCAAAGTCCACAGTAAGTCATTTAAGTTTATAGCTCTCCAGCGCGATTTGGTTTGCCCAGTTACTGTGTACATTTGCAGCTGAAGTGCAGCTATACCAATGTGATAATTATGAAAGATGTAAGAAAGAATCCTCTGAGTTGATATTTCCTAAGGAAATCGATGTTATATATCCACTACTCTCTTGATCACCTTTGGATACTTATGATCCAATCTTTGAAAAATAATGACCATTTTTTTTTCATTTTTAAAATTTTTTTTTCATTTCGTGTCCTAGGAACATCATACAATAAATACTGGTCTTTTTAATACAAACAGTTCCATCTGTTTTAACTTTGTACTTATGACTCAAACTTTTAGGCACCGTTTAAGCCAACTATGTCAAGGATCATTTGGATTTCTTTTTGCTTATTTCCTATCTAGTGATAGCTTATGAATATGCAAAGATATTTCATTTCTGTTTGCTTCTTTAATCTGATTTTTCAGAACAAAATTTTTTCTTGTTGAATAAAAGATTTTTGAGTTGAGCTGGATTTCACTAGTAATCTTACAAGAGCTTAACTAACTTATACTATCCCTTTCTATAATAAAGATATAGGTTAAAAACAAGAATTATAAAATGAAGGGCTTACTAATTTTAATAAAATTTTATATTATATATGTGGATAAAAATAATGTAATCTTCTATTTTTGTTTTTTTTAAAAATCAGAAATCAGAATTTCTGATTTTTAAATTTAGAATATACCATCACTAGATACTTTTTAGAATTTAATTAGTGTAACTAATATCTAACCCTTTGATTTGCCATCTATATAATTCAATCATCTAGATATTAGGCAAATATCTCTAAAATTTGGCAATAAAGCTAGACTTTCCGTGTCCAATATATTAGCCAAGTCCCTGAATTAGTATTGTTTAAAGTTATCTGTCTTTTTTGAGACAACTCTGGCTGAAATGAAACATTTTCTGGTGAACAACTTTCTGGACTTTATGACATTAGTACACTCTGTACTCAGTTTATCATAATAATTCAAGGAATTTAGCATTAGGGAAATGATTGGAAAACTTCAAAATCATGCACTAAAACTTTTTTCCAGGTAGTCACTTTAATGGTATTATCTCTTCAAGTCAACATTTAGTTTATCCCACCTGCCAAATATGTTTATCGTTTTTAAAATGGAAGACTGTTTAGATTAAGTGAACTGAAGAATATTCTTCATCTTGTTGTAATGTCACTGACTAAAGATTAAGAAGGGGTTTTCTTTCCAGGTGAAAGATATTCTTGGACTGACTCTCCTTATCTCATTCCTCAGTGACATATTTATTTCTGGTGTTTCCTGGACTTCCATTCTTCAGCACTACTCCCTGGATAGTCTCATGTTTTGCTTTCTTAAGAATGTGGATTATTGTGTGGGGCTCGGTATACAGGTAAGTAAAAGTAGGTAAAAATTTTAGAAGCAATCTCATTTTGCAAAATGTGTGCAATGCTCAAAAATGCTAGGTCCAATATCTCTGAAAGGTAAGAATTTTAATTTCCCAATAAGAAAATTGATTTTATTCCACTGATTTTCTTAGGAAACACTAACTCATCATTATCTTACATCATCATTCCCTGGAAAATCTTGCTTTCATTTTCCTTTTGAGAAACACAAAATACTCCATCTATTCTGTTTACTTAAGTCAGGTAATAATTGTAGAACTGGAGATACATATCTCTTGTAAGGAACAGGGTGGCCAGGAGAAATGAAACAGATACAGAGCTAAAAATTGTTTTTCCTGCTTTTCTGAGTCAGGTCTCTATGGTTTAATTTTATTACTTTGACTACAGTGCAAATTCCCAGGATACCAGACACACCCATTTTTCCAACACAAGTACAAAAACAAAATTGAAAGCCAGCTATGGTTGACTTTTTTAATTGGCTTACAGTTTGATTGATCTTTTCCCCTTTCTTGTCTATGCTTCCTACCACAGTTAACTTGAATCATCAAAATCTGTCTTTCTTTAATGGGAAAAACAAACATAATAAGGGGAAATTTATTTAAGAGGCTTTCCTATGTAGATAGCTGTCAAGTGACCAGAAGCCCCTCTTGCTGAATGCTCTGAACATCACAAGATTTTATCAATGTGCTTTATTGGTGATACAGCTGACCTTTACTGAAAGAAGGAAATGCAGAGACAGACTCATATCCAGCCCTTGGCCGCTGTTGGTCTTGTTTTCTTTTCTCACACAAGATTAAGGAGTAGGCTTAACTTGAGATTCTGTATTCTGGCAAGCCCCTTGCTGAACTTGGCAGGAGCATTAAACTGTCTTTATTAGAAGCCATTGTAGAATTCATAACCTTCCCAACCTGGCTGCTTTCTTTTGTTAACCTCCCAGAAAGGTGTGGCTTAAAAATGAAGTTGATTCTGGGGTGTAAAGATTAATGATAATGGTTAAGTCTTGTTCTAGAAATGTATATGGAAGTCTTCATTTAAATAAAAACAGATCAATCTGTGTCTTAAAAGTTAACCTACAGAATTTCTATTAAAAAAAACAACAACAACAAACAACTAGAGAATTTTTTTAATGAAAAGACTTTGACCATACAGGAACACCAGTGGATTTTCAACAGTGCTGATATATTCCTTGAGAATGGTGAAAATACTTCAGCTTTATTTTTTTTAAAGATGCACATTGTGATAGTTATAATGTGACATTCTGTTAGCATTTTTTAGAGCAAAAGTTTGAAATTGCTCTCTTAAAATTGTTTTCAGTTCCAGAAAACTAGCTTAAGGGAATCTAAAAATCTCAAAAGAGTTCTACAAGACTGAGCTTGCCATTCAGGCATGGGCCTCGTTATCAAGAAAAGATATAGACAATTAGGACATTTTTAAATATCAGTGAGAGAAAGTTTAACATGTGTACAGGATCGGCTTTCCTAAACCTGGATCTTGCTTTTATAGCATGAACTGAGGCTTAAAGACTCCTCACAAGTGAAAGGTTAGATACAACAGACAAATACAGAAGCTTATCTCTCTATCAAGGTGAAAGTAGGAGACAAACGTAGATGAATCCATAGAGACTAATAAAGAGAGATAGCATCTTTTAAGGATGGTTTTGAAAGCCGTAAATGACATAAATGTATAAATGACAAGGGATAGAGTAAAATAAAAATCCTGGAAATTGGGCTGGGGTTATGGCTCAGTAGTAGAGTGCTTGCCTAGCACATGGGAAATCCTGGGTTCGATCCTCAGCGCCACATAAAAATAAATAAAATAAAGGTATTGTGTCCATCTACAACTAATTTTTTTTCAAATTCTGGGAATCATACATTTTTCTGATAAATATGGTTTAAATGCCATTTTGAGACAATCAATTGGTAGTCAAATCATTGTTGATGTATATTATAAATTGTGGATATGAATGCTTGATAGATCTGTTTCTTTATATAAAGTTAAACTATCCTATTTTATTGTTCATGTAAATATCTTTGGTGAGTTGGAGGCATTAACTTAAAAACTTTGTATTTAGTTCTGTATATTGTTATTTCATGGAAATAATTCAGTTAGACTAGAGAAGGGAAGGCACTAGCTTTTTGAGCTCCTATTCTGATTCCATGTTACATTGATAATTTTTTAAAAAATATTTTTTTAGTTGACAATGGACCTTTATTTTATTTATTCATACTTGGTGCTGAGAATCGAACCCAGTGCCTCACACATGCTAGGCAAGTGCTCTGCCACTGAACCACAACCCCAGCCCTACATTGCTAATTAACCTGTGGATTTAGTGTACAAATGATTAACCATAGTATGTCCCTTTAAGTCTCAGATTATCTAGGAATGCATTTTTTTTTCAATTGTGTAAAACAGCCTACTGAAAACACAAGTTAGATCCCAGTGCATTCACAGTATCTTCTTGCACTGAATTGTTGAGAGGCACCACACCAGAGTACAGCCCTGTTTTTTTTAAGAGGGTAATTTGGGAAATGAAACAGCTTCAATACTCTGCCTGTATTCTTACAACCATTGTATACTGTAAACAATTTTGTTTATTAAGTCTTACGACACAAACTTCACTGAATGGCTGAACAAACAGCTGGCTGGGCATTTTTTTCTTCCAGTTGCCCCTATTAAGGATATTTTGACTTGAAAGCGGATCCTCTTAGGTATCTGCCTCTGTCAAGAACAAATGAAGTTGGAGCAAACTTTCAAAGATCTGAGAAGTGTCTGATTGCTTTTGTAATGAAATCTTGGCTATTTTGTTTTGTTTTGTTTTTAGGTAATTGCTCTGGTATAGACTTCCCTTTCACATAAATCCCCACAAATTAAACTTTCTGTGCGATAAAGAAACCAGAAAAGAACACCTCTGTTTGAGTTTCCTCCATAGAATAATGCATATTTGTTTTATATCATGAGAGGCTGACAGGTTTGGGCTCTGCTTCCAGATGTCCAGATGGTTTAATTTAAAAAAAAAAAAAAAGAAAAAGAAGAATACATGACATATTTTCTTTTTCTGATCCAGAAAGGAACAGCTTTCTGTCAACTTGTAAGTTATATATTTACATATAACTATGTAAATATAGTTATAAAAACCCCCAAATAAAAACCCCCCAAAACAGAGCAGATAAAGGCACTCTGCCCAGGGGGGGAAAAAGGCATATAATAAAAATAACTTCTTTTAAACAAAGACTGAAGTGTTTATATAATTTACCACAGTTGGAGTTTATACATAGTTCTAGCCTCTGAGGTAATCTCAACTCCAGTACACTTGCAAGCAGCTAGTGTCCAAAGTCTTCACTATATATTGAGAATATCATGTTCTCAGTTAAATCTTAAAAAAAAAAGAAAGAAAGAAAAGCAACAGTATGAATAATTAAGTTAAGACCATGAAGGCTTACCTAAGGACAGATAGCCACCCACACTCACACACATACAATTTGGAGTGAACTTGATTTATAACTATATAAAACTCCTTAACCCCTAAAAATAAAAACTTTCTTTTCTAATATGAAGTTCAGTATTTAAAAATCCTCTTTACCCTGGTTCAATCCCCAGCATCACAAAAAAAAAAAAAATCCTCTTGATTTTACCTTTTAGCAAGTGTGTGGAGTGTGTGTGTGTGTGTGTGTGTGTGTGTAGTTTAGAGACTTGTGCTCATTCTATAACGTCTGCCATAAATAAGAAAGACTGAGTTGTTGAGGATTTTGCAGTTTCATCTTGGCTAGATCAACAATTTAACAAAACCTATTTTTTAAGAGGAAAAATGAAATAGAAAAACACCTAAAATAGGAATTTTAGATGAAGACTTAAAAATGCAGAATCATACATCATACTACATGAAACCACCATGAAAGTTAAAATATTAAAAGGACATCCATTTGACCTAGGAAATAAATTCTTCTTTCTTTTTAATGATAAACTTTTGTTTATAGTAATTCAAATATGTTCATTAAATTATTGAATATTCTTAGTACTTGAAGATCTAATGTGTGAAGATTCTCATGCTCCTTGACTTATATTGGGGTTACATCCCAACAAATCCATCATAAACTGAAAAGATAACAAATAAAAAAAATGCATTTAATATACCTAATCTACTCAAGCAACACAACAACACAGTACATTGTGGAATGTGGATTGTTTACCTTCGAGATCACAAGGTTGAGTGGGAGGTGTGATCCTCTGCCCAGCATTATGAGTATCTTACCACATACACTAGCCTGGCCAAAGTTCCAAATTCAGAACTTTGGAGCGCAATTTGTGCTGAATGTGTATGCTTTCATACTATTGTAAAATGGAAAAACTGTAAATCAAATAGTAAGTTAGAAACTATGTACGTATATAAGTACATACAAACACACACCCAGAATCTTTAAACATGAGGGAATATATTCTGACAATTGAACTAAAAAGTTCATGAATGATTTTTTAAATCACACTTTACATGTATTTATAATAGCCAAGAGTCAGGCCTGCCAAATAATTTCAGCTTTGGATGAATTTGTTACCATGAGCAAAGTAATTCTACTGAATTTCCCTGACCCTTTCATGGGAGGGTAGGATGGACATAGGAGCCAAGGGCAGGCTGGACCAGGGACCTCACAGTCTCATTGCTGATTTGCATTTCTGAGCTCAGCGTTAGCTCTGTTGGGATAGTTGCAAATAGAGTACAGACAAAAATAAAAATAAAATAATTCAAATACAAAATAAGACTAAAATAAAATTGAGCCACGTGTATAATCCCAGTGATTTAGGGGGCTAAGGCAGGAGGATTACAATTTTCAGGCCAGTCTCAGAAATTTAGTGAGACCCTTGGCAACTTAGTAAGACCCTATTTATAATAAGATAAAAAAAAAGTACTGGGATGTACTTACTTGTAAAGCACCCCTGAGTTCAACTCCCAATACAAATAAATAAACAAAAATATAATAAGTTATTTGAGAACTTCCTAAACTCAGAATTTATTCTAAATGCATTATATAAATAATTACAATTTCTCTACATACATACTATTAATTTTATTATTCGAAGTCTTTATATTAAAATTTTGAGGTAAAAATAAGTTATAATTTATAGTAAGTAGAAATTCATTTATTCAGTGCCACCCAGACCTGGCTTCCTGACAAAGGTTTTGATAAGGCCCGCCTTCTAATCTACACATAGAGAAACATACTAAGACTTGGCAAAGGCTATGTAGACAAGTGAACAAACCTAATGTTAGACTCAAAGTCAGCAGTTTTCCCCTCAGGTAACAATTACATAGGGAAAAGCAAGGAGCTATTTTAAAAAAAATCAAAATTGGCTCTGTCACAAAGGAGCAGAGACCATACTCAGAGGGACAGCTATCTTAACTGGTCTGACCTTTGGCTCCTTTGGTAATTTTCTGAGGCCTTAGGGCTCTGAGGTAAATACCTTGTGAATTGGCCAATGTATAACCTAGGGAAATGAACTTTGGACAAGCAAGAAGTTTAGGTTCTGGTCTCAGGTGTTGTCAAGTGACTTTAAGAATGTCATGGGATTATTAGGCAATCTATTAACAGCAAAAACAAAAACAAAACGCTAAATGCTTTAAAAAAAGAAAGACATTTTAAGTTCAAGATATCATCATTGTTATTACTATAAGAAAATAAAACTCATTGCTACAGTCTGAAAATATTTCCTCTGGAGACGAACTTTCCCAATATTCAAAGAATTGGTCAATTTCTTTGAAAGACTATAGAAGCAGAGGTGATGTGGGAGGAGGTTTGCCCATAGGTCATCTAAGAGCTGCTTCATGTTACAGAGTGGGAAATGATAGATACTACATGTATTTCAGCACTCCTACATTTTATATTCAAATTTGAAACTTGTAATTGAACAACATATACTGTTCATACTTTTTTCCCATTTAAAGTTACCTATTTGTGGGTGGAAGGGTAGAACAAGCTTGGCTTGGTTCATTAAAAGAATTAAAAACTAAAAAAAAAAAGTTATCTACTAATGTTTGGGTAGCTAGAAAGGTAAGAATAATAACAGGTAATGGATCTTTTAATATTGAAAAGTCGATTTTATGAAATAGGAATGTATTTAGTATTTTTCCATATAGATTCTTGGGGATTCTGTAGTTTTACTTTTCTCTCTCCTGGACTGTAGTACTAATTTCTGTGGTGGGAGTGGGGCTGTGAATGGGGAATAACAAGAAAACCTAAGTCTTTGTGGTTACTCTGGCTTCATAAACTTATTCTACCAAGCTTTGTCTATTCCTGCCAGAACCCCTGTGGAGGTGGACAGGCTGCTGGCACATGAACTTATCTGAAACCTAGAAGTCTAAACGGTGTAATTTAAAATATTTACTGATTAAACAAAGGAAAAGGTCAGAGTCTCAAAAATAGGAGCATTTGAGCTTATTCTACTGATAAATTGGTTTCCTTGTTCAAATGAGGCTTAGATGGTTCTCCTTTCTTCCTGAAATCAAACCATAAAACCAGACACATAGAGCCACATTCTTCAGTTCTAAAAATTGGACCCAGTATTATTTTTCCTTTATATTGAATTTTATACATCAAAGTATTTTCTAAACATTATATTATCAAAATAAAATATTAAGCCGATATAGAGTAGTGTGTATTAATACATTACCTCTCTCTCTTACATTCTCTCATTTTTTATCATAATGGTAAAGAAATTAAGACACATTTTAATGAGTTTTATTCTGTAGGGGAAAAATATCTCTCCTAAGTGATTTTATAAAGATTTTCTTTTGAGCTACACCATGATACTTGGAAGCTTCCTCAAAATCAAATAATCCTTCATTTGATGTGTTAGAGAAAAGAGCCAAAGATGTAGTAGATAGATAACAGAATGGAAGGACAGAGAAGGGCCTTATTTTTCTTGGAAAAGCAAAGTTTATTAAATAAAAGTTGAACCCACTACAGTTCTATCGAGATACAATTCTAGTACTGAATCATTGTTTGTTTGTTTTTTTTCCCCCCCAGTGAAACAAGTAGAAGGTTTTCAAAAGCTGGTTCATTCCCAGTTTGGATGGAAAATGCAGCAGAGAAGTCATGCAAATATCTTACAAGGAGAGATTGCCAGGAAAATCAATGGCTGACAGGAGAGGGTGGGGTGAAGGAAGGGGGAGGGAGTAAGTATGCAAGTCATGAGGTTTGAAATATGGCATCTATTCAGGTTGTTTGCAGCAAGTTCTTGGCCTAAGCACTCTTATAGTTATAGAACATGTTCTTATTGCGGTGCCAATTGTTGGTGTCAGGGTTCATACTTATATAAATAAGTAGTCCAAGCATTAGGATGTAATTTATCAACATTCTCTACACAAGACTAGCACTGGGGGCGGATATCATAGTAAGTGAGGTTGGTTTGGGGATAATGCTTTTACTCTACTACTATTTCCTCCCTTCAGCCTGTGTTTATGATCTGGTTCCCACCAGAACAGCTTCCTCTGTAAGCTATCATGGTCTAGAAATACTCTTTTCTATGTCTTTGTTCCACCTAATAAAATTTGTATTTGATTTTCTTGGGGCTCTTACCTAGGCTGGAGTTAATCTGAAACACGAATGTCTTCTGAGTTGTTTAGTAACAAATGATAACTTCTGTCTTGTCCATCTAAGATTATAATTTTGAATTTTAAGATCTGTCAAAGTTTGGGCTGATGTAGCTCAGCGGAATAGCGCTTGCCTAGCTTGTGTGAGCACCACATATAAATAAATAAATTAAATAAAGGAATTGTATCCATCTGAAACTAAAAAAAAAAAAAGATCTGTCAAAGTTTCATCTTGAAAGAATGACTAAAGTTGGTTATTTTATAGTGAGCAGTTGGTTAGTACAAAGAAAAGTTTAGAACAAGTCCTGTTCAAATGGCTCATTCCCCTTTCTGGATATATTTTTCTATCAATACTTTTAAAGTTGTCATAAAAAATTTATATAAAGCCCTTGAATTGACTACTATATATATATATACAATATAAAAAATGTAGTTGGTTTTAATTAACTCACTTTTTTTTCACTTGATATTCTTTTTTTTAATTTAAAAATACTTAACTGACAAATTGAAAATTGTATTCAAATTATAAAACATTATGATTTGCTATGACTATACATTGTGTAATGATTACAATAATCAAATTAATTAACACATCTGTCATCACTCATAGTTACCATTTGTGTGTGTGGGGGGGTGAGGACACTCAAAATCTGCTTTCTAATCAAATTTTAAGTAAATAACATAGTCTTATTAACCATAGTCACTTGTTATACATTTAATACCCAGAACTAATTCATTGTAGAGCTGAAAGTTTGTACTTTTTGATGAACATTTTCCAATTTTCCCCACAGCCCAGTCCCTAGCAACTACTATTCTACTCTCTGCTTCTATGAGTTAATTTTTTAAAAAATTTTACACGTATGAAGTATTTGTTGTATTTGTGGGGTTTTTATGCTTTTGGCTTATTTCACTTAGCTTACTGTCTTTCAAGTTCATTGATATTGTAGCAAATGGTACAATTTCCTTCTTTTTTATGACTCAATAATATTCCTCTGTGTGTGCTGTGTGGGTATATGTATGTGTTACATGTTCTCCACCTGTCAATGGACACTTAATTAATTTTCAGATCTTTGCTATTGGTGAATAATGCTTCAGGGAACATGGGGGTAATTCAGGGATCTATGTGAGATACTCATTTTTCTTTTGGAAATATGCCTAGAAGTGGGATTTCTGGGCCTTATGGTAGTTCTGTTTTAAATTTTCAAAAATTTTTATTCGTTTTTTATAATGGTTTTATGAATTTACATTTCCACCAACAGTATACAGGGTTTCCTTTTATTCACACTCTCCCAACATTTATTATATTTTCCCATTTTGCTGATGGTCAACTTAACAGGTGTGAGTTGCTATTTTATTGTGGTTTTATGTTTCCCTGCTGATTAGTAATATTGAGCACCTTTTCATGTATTTTTTTTTTAACCATTTGTATATCTTTGGAGGAATGCCTGTTTGCATTCTTTGCTCATCTTTTAAATCATATATCTATAATTTGCTATTGAGATGTATAAGTTTCATTTTTTATTGACCTTCTATTAGATCTATGGTTTGCAAATACTTTCTCTCATCCCATATGTTGCCTTTTCGTTTTGTCAATTGTTTCCTGTGCTGTGCAGAAGCTCTTTAATTTGAAGTTGTCTCATTTGTTGATTTTTGCTTTTATTGCCTGTGCTTTTGATGTCCCAGCCAGAAAGAGTCATTGCCAAGACCAATGTCAAGGAGCTTTTCCCCTATGTGTTCTTCTTTGAGTTTTATGGTTTCAGAGTTATTTAAGGACTTAATCCATTGTAAGTTAGTGTTGTACATGTATTAAGAAAAAGTTCCAACTTCATACTTTTACATATCATTATTCAATTTTCCCAGTAACAAGTTTTTATAACACTATATTTTTTTCCATGGTGCATCTTTGGTATCCTTCTCAAATATTAGGTGACTATATTTATACATAAATATTCATCTGATATTTTTGGATTTATATGATAGTAAATGAAAATGAATAGTTTTGACTAATATAATTTTCACTCTATTCTAGTATTCATAGGTGCACCTTCCCAAATACTTCACATGTCCGTGAGAATGCTTTCTGGTGCAAGTAATAGACCTTCAACTCAAATTAGCATAAATAATAAACCAGATTTGTTGGCTCATATATATGAAAAGCCCAGGCATGTTTTGATTCAGGCAGTCTTTCAGTTTCATATAATTCTCTTGGCTGTATTCTGTGTTCTGGCTTCATCTTAAGATTGGCTTCCATTATGTACACAAAAGAGTTGCCAAGAGCAGCCAACCAGAGCAACCAAATGCGGGTTGGTCTGGGTTTGGGTAAAAGACCCTACGGAACTACCTTTGTTTTAAGTAGGGTAAAATGATATTGCTTGGAGCTGAGATGGAGTCAATCCTTCAACAGTTCATGGCTATGTTATAGTGGGAAGGGATGTTTCCAAAGTAAGATCCTAGTACAGTCAGTGAGGAGCTTCAGTGTTGGAGCCAGGTACCTAGTGTGTACAAAGATGGTGCAGGTCCTAGTGTTGCTGCCCTCCCCCCACCTCAAAGAAAACAAAACCAAACAAAAAACCAAACAAAAAACACAGCCAAGTGTAGGTAGTGAAAGTAGAATAAATTCTGTGTATATAACCAAATATTGTTCACCAAACTCTTTTATGTCGAGCTGATTCTTTCAGTCTACATAAAGTGTGACTATTAAAAGGTCTAGAATTTGTTGATTGCCAAACAGAAAAAAATTATGTGACTAATATCTGGTTCCTTTCTCCTCTATGGTAACCAAAGGACAGTAACCAAATCCTTACTCCTTTCTTAAACTGGATATACACACTTACCCATATAAAAAGTTCTAATTACCATATAATTAAATGGCACTTCCAGGCCCCAACCATAGGAGGAAGTTCTGAAATGCCCTAGTTAACTTAAGAGGAAAAGGACCAAGATAAAACCCAGCCAAACTTTTGTATTCCATATGATTTTGTCTAAAATTTACAATGTTCATCCTGAGACTGAAGACAAGGAAAGTATGCTCATACACTTGAAAAAAATGAAATAAAATTCTAAAGAAGGAGTAAATTCAGTTATTATCCATAAATCAGCTTACTTCATCATGACCTCTTCTAGATTTTATTGCTACCATGTCTTTTAACAATGATTATTAATTTTAATTTCATGGCCTTATTATATGTTCTTCATTATTGTTGTTTTCACTTCAATGAAAGAAAAAGTAAGAGGAAATCTATCTTCAATTTCTTCATGGCAGATGATCATATTTAAATAAGGACAACTAAGGGGTGAAAGCTTCAGGGAAGTATTTTCGTGCTTGGTGGTGATATACAGACCTTCAGCCATCATACTCCAATCTCCCATATTATTGCCACCAGAGTCTCAAAAATATCTCTTAACCTTCTTCTGTTACCCGATATTCTTATTTGTACAATCTTCACTCATTTGCTTTTAGACCTTGTCCCAACAAGTTGTTTTTTAAGAGCCCTTATAACAGCTTACATATAAAAACATTTCTGGCTACTAATATGCAAATTAAATCACTGTGTCAATCTTAGAAAACTAAATATCTGGCTCCTGTTTTATTGGCCCTGGCTGTGCGTCTTTTTTCACTTACACGTTGTGAAGTTCAAATTTTAGAAAGGGGCAACAGGCACAGAGCTGACCCAAAAGGGCAGATATGGATGAAGCATTTTTGTGGAGAATGTGTCGATAAAAGAGCAAGACTTTGCCTCTCTGAGCTGGCCAGGTTAAGAATTGGGAAATGTACATAAGAAAAATTTCATTTCCTTTTTTACAGCTGAGAATTAGGATCTCTTTTGTTTACCAATTAATTTAAGCAAGGTAAATATAATTCCATGAGTTTTAATGGTATTATATTGGAAAATTATGGGATTATGTTGGAAATCTATGGGATTATACTAGAAATCTATGGCTAGCACCTTTCCCCTCATTCTCAAAGGCATTATAGGTTATGGAACCATCCCCCGAATCCCTTCTTCCTGTTTCTGCTGATAGGTTTGGAGACAGCCACCTTGCCTGAACTGGACCAACTGGATCTTCAAAAAGTTTGATAGTGGACACCTCTCCCTTATCACCTCTTCAAGGGTGCAATCAAGTGTTGGCTGAGGCTACAGTGTCACCTGGGTGTAACTAGGGAAGGGTCTGCTTTCTAGATTGTCCATACAGTTGTTTCTAGAATTGTTTCTCAAGGGTTGTTGGACTGAATGCCCCAGGCCCTCAACTGGATGTTTCCTGAAGGTTCTACTGAGGTCTTTGATACATGAACCCTAAAAGGGTAACCCACTTCCTTAAAACAAGCAATCAGAGAAGAAGAGAGGTCACTCAAAGACACAAGTCAATTACAATCTTTTAAACATGGAATTGTGTGACTTTTTTCCTTATGTTTACTTCAGAAACATATTTGTGAGCTCTGTGAAGGCAGGCACATGGCTGATTCATCTTGGGCTCACTGGTGTCTAGTTGAGTGGCTAGTCAATAAGTATATGCTAAATTGAATGCTACTCTATTGATGTTCTTGGAGTTCACAATGTTTCCAGTTAAATTTTAAAATTCACTCTATAAAATCCTATTCAAGATATCTGGACTATTTGAGTTTCCCAATAAATTTCTATTATATTGGGGGAAACTACTCTTCTAGAAGATAACAGAGTACTAAATTAAGAAAACAACAAAAATGTTTGTCCTTTCTTTAGGTAGTGGGATGGGAAAGAACAGAAAAATATTCCATTTTCTTGTTTTTTTTAATATGTAGGCGAAAACATTATTGAAAAAAGAGTTGTTAAAGATAAGCTGAAATATAACAGTTAATTATGTGTTAAATTAAAGGAAGTTTAAAACAGTTATTTTTCCCCTTTTAACTTTTTTGTTTCAAGGAAAATTCTGATTGAAAATTACTGTGGGATGACTCAAACTCTTCCTCTATTTATTATAAAATACTTAAGTGTCCAAGAGGATGTATGTGAAATAAGACGCCAGCATTTGCATTAGAAATCTCTGAAGCATGACCAGTCTTTAAAAGAAAAGAATAAGCTTTATCAGAAACTTCCGTTTCTACCCATTCTGGCTTTCTACTCATCAAACTGTATTTTTGTCTGTGCTTGTGCATGTGTGTGAAGAATTCCCCGAATAGTTATTTGGCTTGTTCTTTTTTTTCCCTTAAGTTTTGAATATTTTACAGCAATAACCAAACCAAAAAAATAATGTTTTGCAGTTCAGCATTCTCTATTAGTCACTCACTGCAACTCATAATAAGGTAAATAAAGAGAATGGGAAGCAGAAATCCATGGCTGCTCTGTTTGACTGTGTGGGAAATTATATTGCAATATGGGAGCATCCCAGCAACCCTCTGGTCTGACTTTTGATATTTTAGGACATCAGAAAAATACTGCCCAGCGATGAAGTGCTGTGACAGAAGTGGCAGTTTGGTATGATGGACAAATTCTCATTACAATGTGGTGCATATCAACTAACAAGTAATGAGCATTGCTCTGAACCAGTGTGGTACTGGGAATCATGGAAAGGGCTGCTTCTCTGCCTTAAGTGCTATGATTATAATACAAAAAGTTTATTCACTGTTCAATTGAATCTGAATCAGCAGTGATTACAAACACATGTATGCAGAAAATTAAATTCAGAAATCTATTCCTTATGCTTTTGTACAGGCTAAATAGGAAACACATATTTGTCTGAAATGTATCCAACTCCTTTCCTAGTATCTTTACCTTATGCCTCACCACACCTTCTGATTTTAATTTTCTTCCATATGAAGGAATCCCATCCTAACCATCTTCTTGCACACTCTTCTACCCCCTTCAATATTGGGAAGACTTGCAGATGAGGGGAAAAGAGTTAAGCAAAGCCAGGGTGGGAGTAGGGGATGCATGTAATTGGATAAGGAGTAGCTCAGATAAGGCCAGGGGTGAATTATGGTCTGATTATGAAAGTCTTGGCATGCCTGGCTGGAGGTCTGAGCTTCAAGCCTCTGAAAATAGAAGACAGAAGTTCTTGAGCTGGGAGTGGCCCAATCAGAGCCACATGTTAAATGAATTATATCAACACTAGTATGTGGGGTTAATTGAATAGGATAAACACTCGAAGCTTCAGAGTAGTTATGAGAAAACTCAAAATACACTAATATATGTAAGACATTATTTTGACTTTATGAAATGGAAGTGGGACAGAGTAAAAGGAATGGAAAAAACAAAAATTCTAGAGTAGAAAATTCTAACTTTCTGATTTGATCTAATAAACCTCAAATGTAGCATGTCCACCCCCATAAAACTCTCTGTGCTTGTATTATTCCCATAAACTTACACTATATTCTCACTGACAAAATATCGAAAGTGGAAACAACGAAAAAGATAGGTTTTATCATAGCAGCGTAGTGACCATCAGATAAATACAATAAAATGTACTGAAGAAAACTGCTGATGCTCAAAACATCCTCCCTGACAGGAAATCTCCTTGTTCCCACCCATACTGTGCAGGGACAGAAAGAATGGAGCAAGCCATTAATCAGCCAACATTTCACAAGCCTTTCACCACAAAATATGAATAAAAAGAGCAATGGATTTATCAAAGTTAGTTATGTGGCATTTGTGACTCACTTAAAGGATCTTAGCTAGAGGCTGGAAGTAGGTACCTTGGTGGGCATATCACGGGGTAGCTCCAGAAGTCTCAAATTAGGATCACACACAGCTCTTGAGACAATCCTAACAAAACACTGCAAAGGTTGAATATCGGATTGGAGACACCAGATATTTAAAAAGTTAGAAAGAATGTAAACTAGTACAAAAATACCAAAGTGTCTCTTTATGACTAAGGAAAATATTATCAAGAGTAGTATTTACTTTGTTCAAACTAAACAGTAAAGGCAGAGTATAGTTCTGTAGGATGGAAACAAAGTTAGAAGAACTTTAGAGCTCATTTGGCCCTCCTTCTCACTAATACAGAAATGCCTTGTGTAAGAGCTTAAGAGATCTCCAAATGGCATTAGCCCCACAAATCTCAATGATCAGTGAATTTTCTGCTTCCAGGACATATGTATTTTACTTGGAGTACCCTGTTCTGATAGTATCATTAACTTTCACTTATTCATAGTTCTATTCCTCCAGGAGACAACTATGTCTATCTATTCTCTATTTTTTATGACAATTACAAGTAATTTGGAGATTTGTGTGTTTCTCCCATTCTACTTAATATAAAAATTTAAACTCCATGTTACTAAAGGCCTTTCACAATGTGGTGCTTAGACTGATCAATGCAAAGAAGAGTGGATATATTAAATTCTGGATGTTTTGGAAATTTGTATTTCTTTTAAGACAGGTTAGGAGGAGTTAGCCATTTAAGAGGTGTTTCACTGATTCATTCATTCAGCAAATATTTATTTAATGTACATCATGTTCCATGAACTGTTTTATATGTTGGGATTAGATGGAGACAAAACAGAGCTTGAAGAACTTCTACTGAATAATGGTAGAATAGAAAAATCTTAATGAAGTGAAAATAAGATAAATTCACAAAGGAGCAATACCATGGAGGTAAAAACAAAATAAGAGTGTTTTGATAGCCTAGAATAGGAAAGCTAAGTGATTGGTTCAGAGTGGTGGCCCTGGGAAGACAGACTGAGGAAGTAGCATTAATCAAGCTAATCTTGGAAATCTATGGGAAGAGAGTCTCTACGTAGAGCAAAAAGTGAGCATAAAGGCCCTGGAGAGGTTTGGCACATTCAAGGTTCGGAGAGATTAGTGAGAATACACTGAAATTTGAAAGAATAGAAGTGAAAACAGGTGAGACAAGGGAGGGAGGGTTTTATATTATTTGAGATGAGAAACATAGGATGAGTAATAGAGTATGGGATGTTCTGATGTACAGTGTGATCAACTCATGCAACTTGATTTATGCTGAGGTTCTGTTCAGATAAAGCCACACTAAGTTGGAAATACTGAAAGTTGGAAATGCATTGAATATGCCTAATTTACTAAACAAAATAGTTTAGCAACACATTACATCATAGAGTTTTGGTTGTTTCCTGTGCAATCATGTGGCTGAGTGAGATCTGCAGCTTACTGTTGTGATCTAGCATCATGAAAGGGTATAGAATATCATAGTGCATAGCAACCCTCAGAAAAGATCAAAATTCAAAAGTCAAACTATGGTTTTTATTGACCACATGTTTGTTTTGCACCATTATAAAGCCGAAAAGTTCTAAATTGAAAAATCAAGGACAGTCTTTTTTTTTTTCTTCTTTTCTTATTTTTCCTGTTGAATCTGCACATTATGTGTATCCTCTTCTTTTGGCCTAAGTATTATTATTATTGAAATTTCTTCTAAATTAGTCATTAGTTATATATTGCTTATTTTCTACATTACACTAGGTTTTTTTTGACCTGAGGACATTTAATATTAATTAGTAGTTTTAACCAAATCATAGAAAATACAAAAACCTTAGAATGCTTTAATTCTGTTTAATTCTTTAATTCACTTTAATTCTTTAATTCCCTCACCTGCCTTTTATGTATTTTAATTCTATGTATATTTTAAATCCTAGAAATCATTATCTTCATTATTTAATATAGCAAATATTCATTTGAATATTCTTATCCCTTCTTCTTTTCTATTTCCCTTCATATCTCCCTGAATTTCTCTTCCTTCCTCTTGAAATCCCCTGCTTTTATTTTTCTTCCAGAAAAATTCACCCCTCCTCCCTCTTTCCCTTCCCTTCCCTTCCTCTTCTCTTCCCATCCTATATCTTCTTTTCTTCCTTCCTTCTCTGGTAAGGAACCCATCCAAGCCAGATGCTACTAAATAATTTTTAAGCTATTGAAATAGTACACTATATTTTAAATGCTTTTGTTGTTCTTTTAGGATTTTTCATAGATTTTTCTATGCTCTCTTTGTGTTCAGAGCCCTCCTTTATCAATTAGCATTCGCTGTATAATGAACTATGTGTACATCAGTGAATTAAAACATTTACTGTTTTCACAGTTCTGTGGGCTGATGATTTGAGCTGGGCTCAGCAGAGCAGTGTTACTGTTTACAATAAAGCTTGGTTAATCTTGGATGGGTCTCACTCGGTATCTGCTGTTAGCTGTTGAGTTGGCTGGGAGCTGGCCGACTGGAGTGTTTTAGAATGATTGATTGACCAGAATGTTTGTTTTCCCTGTATGCTGTCTCCTATCCACCAGAAGGTTAACATCAGGCTATTTAGAAGGTAAAGAACTAAATATGTGAAAGCAGAAGTGTGCAAAAACCTGGTAGTTCAACATCCAATTTGCAGCTTAGATTAAGGAGTAATTTCATCTTTCAAGTCTAATTATTTAAGAAATACATTTCACAAAGCTCTAGCTGCCATAGGTAGTGATTCTTCTGATGGTTCTGGGCAAAGGAAATTAAAAATGTTCTAGAAATAATTTACCAGATGCTATTAGGACATTAATGATTCCTGGGAAAAGGACAAGATATCAAAATTAACAGGAGTTTGAAAGAAATATTTGAACCTCATTGATGACTTTTTAGGGTTCAGGATTTCAGTGGAAGAGGTAACTGAAGATGTGATAGAAAAATAGCAGAAGAACTAGAATCAGGCCTGGAGTCTGATGATGTAAGCAACATCTGGCAATCTTGTTATAAAATTTTAACAGATGAGGAGTTCTTTCTTACAAATTAGCAAAGAAAGTGATTTCTTAAGATGGAATCACTCCTGGCGAAGATGCTGTAAACATTGTTGAAATTACAACAGAGAATTTAGAATGTTACATAAAATAAGTTGATAAAGCAATGGCAAGGTTTGAGGGAATGGACTCCAATTAAAGATCTACTACTGTGAGTAAAATGCTATCAAACAACATTGTAGGCTATAGAAAAAATCTTTCAGGATAGGAAGATCAAATCTATGCAGCAAATTATATTGTTGTCTTATTTTTAGACATTTCTACAACCACCCCAACCTTCAGCAATCACCACCATGATCTGTCAGTAACTATCAACTTTAAGACCCTCCACCAGCAAAAACATTACACCTACTGAAGGCTCAGATGACTGTTGGCATTTTTTTAGACATTAAATTTTTAAAATTAAGATATCTACACTTTTTAGACATAATGCCATTGCATACTAAATAGGCTACAATATACTATAAACATAATATCTAAATGCCCTAGGCAATAAAACAAAATTGAAGCAGCTTGGTTTATTGTGATATTCACTTTATTGCAGTGGTTTGGAACTGGACCCACAATATCTCTGAGGTATGCTAGAACTCTTACCACACTTGCTAAAGTCATTATTCACTCTAATAATTCTTGGAAGACTTTGGACTTTCCTACATTGGCTTATACATGACTACATTGGAAGTCACATCCAGTGCAAATAACAATAATTTTATTTTTTTCCTTTCCAATTTTTACATTAATATTTCCTTCCATTGCCTGATTATACTGTATGGACTATTCAGTGCAATTTTGAATATGCAGATAAGTGGGGATCCTGGGCTCTTTTCACAATTACAGAATTAAAAAAACATTTTGCCACTAGTTATGATGATTGCCATATATTTTTGGAGGATACTCTACATGAGAACAAGAAATCTCCCTTCTATTATCAGTTCTTGAATATGTTTTTTTGCTCTTATTAAGAATGAATGCCAAAACTACTAGAAGAAAACTTAGGGTCAGTACTCCAGCATACAAGACAAGCAATAACTTTCTCAATACAACCCCTAAAGTGCAGGTTATAATACCAAAGGTTAATAAGTGGGATGGCATCAAATTGTTTCAGTACAGCAAACGAAACAATTATGAATGAGAAGAGAGAACCTATAAATGGGAGAAAAATCTTTCCTAGCCACTCTTCTGACAGAGGATTACTATCTAGAATATACAAAGAGCTCCAAAAACTTTACACCAAAAACCCAATTAATCCAGTTAATAAATGGGCAAATAAACTATACAACACATATCAAAGAAGAAATACAAATGGCCAATAAATACATGAAAAAATCTTCAATATCATTAGCAATTAGGGAAATGCAAATCAAAACTACATTACATACCAATCAGAATAGCAGTCATAAATAATACAAAGAATAATAAATGCTGGAGAGGAGGTGGAGAAAAAGGAATACTTTTACACTGTCAGTAGGATTGTAAATTAGTACAAGCACTATGGAAATCAGTATGGAGTTTCCCCAGAAGTCCAAGCATGGAACCACCATATCACCCAGATATACCACTCCTCAGTATCTATCCTAAAGAATTAAAGTCATCAAACTATAGTGATACATGCATACCCATGTTTATAGCAGCACAATTCACAATAGCCAAACTGTGGAACCAGTCTAGATGTCCATCAATGGATGAATGGATAAAGAAAATATGATGTAAATACAAAATGGGGTTTTATTCAACCATAAAATAAAATGAAATTATGTCATTTGCAGGAAAATGAATGGAAGTTGAGACCATTATTTTAAGTGAAATAAGCCAAATTCAGAAGGTCAGGGGTTGTATATTTTCTATTTTATGTGCAAGCTAGGGAGGAAAAAGGAAAAGAAAGGTAAAGGCAGAGAATCTCATGAAAATCAAAGGGAGATCAGTAGAGGAAAGGATGAGGGGATGGGAAAAACTGAGGGAGGAGGTAAGTGCTGGGGAGTGACATTGGTCAAATTATATTGTATGCATGTGTGAATGTGTAACAACACATCATTATGTACAACTATAATGTACCCATAAAAATGCAGAAAAGAAAAATATAAAAAGAAATACAAATGCTGAATTTTATCAAAGATTTTCTACATATATTGAGATAATTATAAAATCTTTCTTTTTTTTATTCTGTTAATGTATTTTTTACTGATTAAATTTGAATATTAGATAAAATTCCATTACTATAATAACCCAACTTGTTCATGATTTTTTATTCTTTTTTTGATACATAAGAACTTGTTTTGTTAATTTATTGAAGATTTTTAATTTCATTTCATTATGATAAAAAGTGAGATTGGCTTATACTTTTTTTTCACACAATATCCTTGTCAGGTTTTAAAATACAGATCATAAATTGTCAAGTGTCCTCTTTATCTATACTAAAGAAGAGTCAAAGTAAAGATGGAATTGATTTTTCTTTGGTAAAATTTATCTTTCAAGCCATTTGATCAAGAAATTTTCATTATGGGAAAGTACTTATAGATCAAATAATACGGCTAGTTTAAAATCCCTTTAGTAGTTATCTAACAATTCATTTTTGGTTTCTTCTTTTGTCAATTTTGGTAAGTTGCCTATTTCTAGTTATTTACCCACTTTATGTAAGCAATCAAATTGTACTCTTGTAAAATTGTTAATAAAATAATTTAACTTTCTTTTTATTGTCTGTAGCACTGTTTTTTTTTATTTCTGAAATTAGGTTATTTAGTTAATTGTGATTTTTCTTTTATTTCCAATAGTGTGAGGTGTTTTATTTCAGTTTCATCTAACGTTGACCCCTTAAAGAACAAACCCACAAAAAGTTAAGGAAAAATATCCTGACACCACTTGTTCCTGGTCCTCCAATCTCTTCTGAGAGGTTTCTAATGACTGAATCAAATTAAGTGTTGAAAGACAAAGGGCTTGTCAGTCTTTCTTCCTGGAACACAAAGCAATGTTAAGAGTAGATCTAGAGGGCAAACTCAAGATACTCAATATATTTTGGAAAGCCATTTTATTATACTTTCCAGTAGCTGAGAAACTCATAGACTAAAAGGGTAAAATAACAAATGGTTTGTTGTTACATATTCACACATGCATACAATATAACTATAATTTGGCCAATGTCACTCCCCAGCATTTCCCCCCTCCATTTTTTTTATTTTTCAAGAAATCTGCTTTCAAATTCTTTCCAATTTTTTTGCTCTCAAAAATTGGAAATAGTGCTGGGAATATAGCTCAGTTGGGAGAGTGCTTACCTCACATGCACAAGGCCCTGGGTTCAATCCCCATGCACCACAGAAAACAAAACAAAACAAAAACGGAAATAGCAGACATCACCTCATAAATTTTAAAAACTAATTTGAAGACAGAATACTATACAGTTTTGGTATATAATCTAGAGGAAATTCAAAGAAATGAGTAACACTATCACAGCAAAACTCCTTTCACGCTTAGCTAGTCACATGAAAAATGCTTCTTAAAATCTATTACTGCAGTGGGAATAAGTGATATTTATCCTTGAACATATGAATAAATTTGAAAAAAGGCCCATTTATCTTAGTAAGAATGCATTTCTGATTGTATTTTAATTTGCTTTCTAAATAATCTTTATAAAAAGTTAACATAGTTATTTTATCAATTGTGTATTAATAATTTTAATTACATCAGATCCAAAAAGTTGTTCACTTGAACTTTATAAGGAAACAAAATATAACATTAAATTTATTTCTGTGTATGTATTTGCTTCATAGAACTATGATCATACAATTATTTCCAGAAAAAATATTTAGGATAAATTTGTGCTAAATTGTACATGAATGTGAATCAAATGATAAAACAATGTAAAATTTATGACCCTTAAAAGGAGCTAGTGAAATTTTACAGTGGATAATATGATCTATAAAATGTTATAGTATTTGTTTCTCATTGGTTATTTTTATATGCTAATAATGAAAATATGCAAAAGAAATATGCAGTAGTTTGGATCTGAAATCTCTCCCCAAGACCCACGTGTTAAAGTCTTGGTCAACAGCTGGGGCCCCTATTTGGAGGTGGTGAAAACTTTAGGAAGAGGGTCCTCCTTGGAGGAAGTTAGGTTATTGGGATTGTGACCTTGAAAGGGATAGTGGGATCCTGACCCCTTCCCATCTCTCTTTGCTTCCTGCCCACCATGAGGTGAGCAGCTTACTCTACCACATGCTCCATGCCATAATGTTCTGCCTCATCACAGGCCTAAAGTAACAGGGCCAAACAATTCTGGACTAAAAGCTGTAAAATTGTGATCCAAAATAAATGTCCTCCTTTTGTTTATCTCAGGTATTTGTCATGGCAACAATGAACTAACATAAAATACCTACTTTGTGATGATTTAAATGTGTATGTATTACATTTAAGTTTAAAACATGAGAGAAGTATGTCACACATAGATAGCTCTCCAAAAAAAAAAAAAAAGATTCATATTCTCATTGAAAAGGGAAAAATTGCAGCAGGAAAATGGCTTCAGGTAGGGGTTACTTTTCAGAGCACTATACTTTCACCCTGGCAGAATGTCATGGTTAAGAAGCAGGTGTGCCTTGTTCATCTTGTTCATCTCTAAGTTCATCTTGTTCACCTGAGATGATGTACAATGGTAAAGATATAAAATGGAGGGAACCTGAATCCCTGAATCATTATCTTGGAATGATGCCTACATTATACCCACATTGAATTTTTTTACCTGAAAAGAAAAATAAATTCTATTTGTTAAGCCTCTGAGATTTGGGTCATGATCTCCAATAGTAGAGTAGTCCCCTTTATCTGTGTTTTTGCTTCCCATGGTTTCAGTTACTCATGGTCAATTATGATCTAAAGACGTTAAATGGATAATTCCAGAAAGAAACAATTCATAAATTTTAAATTGCCTACCATTTTGAATGGTGTGACAAAATCTTGTGAACTTCCCTCTTTGTCTCACCTAGAATATAAATCATCCCTTTGTCTAGCATGTGCCAATGTATATTTTACCCACTCATTAATCATCTAGAAGCCATGGCTATCAAGTTGAATTGCAGTATCTCAGAGCTTGTGTTTGAGGAATTCCTATTTTATCTGAAATGATTTTAATATAAGAAAATTAATTTTGGGGGACATTTTGATGTCATTTTCAAGTCTCTTAATTTTTTTTGAGTGTTCAAATATTTGTAGTTTTGCTGTTCTGAGAATTCTAACCCTATTTATTAAGGAAAATACATTTGAAAAAATACATATTATGTACATTAGGATTTTTCACTAAAAATACAGTTGGGGAAACCCAGCTCCCTCTTCCATATTCAATTTAGTGATTTTTCTCCACCAGTAAATAGAGATATCATATAACATTGTAGATTTATTTCTTTTTAAATTTTTTATTAGAGCATTACAATTATATATAGTATTTGGGCTCATTTTGACAAAATCATACATACAAGGAATTTTATTTCAATCACTATTCCCTTCCCCTTTTTCTGCCCTCCTCTTTCCCCCATTCTTCTTCCTCTACTCTATTAAACTTCCTTTCTTCTACATACACATAAAGGTGAAATTCTCTTTGGTATCTTTATATAGGAATATAACATAATTTTGTTATATTCCTTCTATTTATCTTTCCCTTTTCCTTCCTTCCTCTCTCATTCCTGTTCTGTTTCTACTCCACTGATCTTATCCTATATCTCTATGATATCTGATTCCCCCCTAACCACCCTCTTTTCTTGGTTGGCTCTAGCTTCCACTTATGAGAAAAAGCATTTGACCTTTAATTTTCTGACTCTGGCTTATTTCACTTAGCATGATTTTCTCCATTTTTATCCATTTCCAGCAAATGCCATCATTTCATTCTTCTTTATGACTGAGTAGAATTCCATTGTGTGTATATACCACATTATCTTAAGCCATTCACATATGGACAGACATCTAGGTTGATTCCATAATTCAGCTATTGTGAATTGTACTGCTATAAACCTTGAGGTGACTGTGGTACTATGATATGCTGATTTTAGATCTTTGGAATAAATACCGAGGAGTGGGATAGCTGGGTCATATGGTTGTTTCACTTCTAGTTTTTTGAGGAATCTCCATATTGCTTTCCAAATTGGTTGTACCAATTTGCAGTCCTACTAACAATTTAAGAGTATACTTTTACCCCACATTTTTACCAGAATTTATTATTATTCTTGTTCTTGATAATTGCCATTCTTAGCATAGTTTTGATTTGCATTTCCCTAATTTCTGGAAATCCTTAACATTTTTAAAATATATTTCTTGGCCATTTGCGTTTCTTCCTTTGAGAAGTTTCTGTTTAGTTCTTTTGCCCGTTGCACACATTAATCCCTGATTAGAGGAGTAGCTGGCAAATATTTTCTCCCATTCTGTAGGCTCTCTCTTCACTCTCTCAATCATTTCCTTTCCTATGTAGTAGCTTTTTAATTTGAGGGCATACCACTCATTGATTCTTGGTTTTATTTCTTGAGCTTTAGAAGTCTTGTTTAGGAAGTTAGTGACTGCATCCGTATGATGGAGTGTTGATCTTATGTTTTCTTCTAGAATCCGCAAGGTTTCTGGTCTAATTTCTAAGTATTTGATCCATTATTATTTTACTTTTGTGTAGCGTGAGAGATAAGGATATAAATTCATTCTTCTATATATGGACATTCAGTTTTCCAAGCACCATTTATTAAAAATGCTGTCTTTTCTCCAACATGTTTTTGTGGCACCTTTGTTATGTATCAGGTGGCTATAAAAATAAGAGTTTGTCTCTATGTCTTCTATTACATTGATCTTCATGCATATTTTGATGGCAATACCATGCTGCTTTTGCTATTATAGCTCTGCAGTATAATTTGAGTTTGGGAATTGTGATGCCTCCTACATCACTATTCTTGTTCAGAAATTCTTTGCTTGTTATGGGTCCCTTATTCTTCCAAATGAATTTTAGGACTATTTTGATGGGGATTGCATTGAATGTATATATTGCTTTTGCTAGTATGGCCATTTTAATAATATTAATTCTGCCTATCCGAGAACATGGGAGGTCTTTTCATCTTTTGAGGTATTCTTCAATTTCTTTCTTCAGTGTCTATGGTTTGCATAATAGAGATCTGTTATCTCATTGTTTAGATTAATTCAAAATATTTTATTTTATTTTGAAGTTATTGTGAAAGGGATGGTTTTTCTGATTTCTTTCTTGGCTGTATCACTGTTGGAGTATAGAAAAGCTATTAATTTATGAGGGTTGATCTTATTTCCTCCCACCACGTCCTGCGTGGGCGGTGGAAGTGAAGGTGCCTCTTTGATGGAATTCTGAGGTGGGGAGGGGGGTAATAAAAGCTAAGAAAAAGAAGACAGTGAAAAAACTACAGTACACAGGAAATAATTTTAGAAAACAGGGTGGGATGACTCTTCTATCTTAGAAATCAAGCTTCCACACTGGAAAAAGAGTATGAGAGTCCGTGTTTCCTTTATTTATATGAGGGAAACATCAAAGGTTTTCCATAGAATGTTTTTCACTAATTAAGGTAGGAGATGGGCTGTCCAGTTTCCAATGGGTTACGCCCAGCTCCAGAGCTACCAGAGTGGTCTCCCTAATGAGCAAAGACAGAGGTCATGTTCATTGTGCAATTCATTGAGTGGGAGAAGCCACAAAAGAGTTTGCAATGCCAAACCTGAATCTCCTTAGCTCAAGGCCAAGTGAAGATGTTCAAATAAGCTCAAATAACTGTGGTATCCCACAGTTTCCTGCTACTTTTTTATGTTGATTCATTTATCAGCTCAAGAATTCTTCTGGTGGAATTTTCTGGGTCTTTTAGATATAGGATCATGTCACCAGCAGTGATAATTTGACTTCTTTTCCAATTTGTAGTCCTTTAGGTTCCTTCTCTTGCCAGATTGCCCTTGGTAGAGTTTTGAGAACTCTATTGAATAGAAGTGGTGAGAGTGGACATCCTTGTCTTGTTCCTGATTTTAGAGGAAAAGCTTTCAGTTTTTCTCCATCCAATACAATGTTGTCTATGGGTTTGTCATATATAACCTTTATAATATTGACGTAAGTTCCTTCTATCCCTAGTTTCTCCATGAATGGTTGCAGTATTTTACCAAAGACCTTTTGTCCATCTATTGAGGAATCATATGATTCTTGTTCTTTATTCTATTTTAAGTGATGAGTTGCATCAGTTGATTTGCATATGTTGAACCAGCCTTGCATCCCTGAGATACAGTCCACTTGTTTATGTTGTGTTGTCTTCTTTAAATGTTTTTGAATGCAGATTGCTAATATTTTATTAAGAATTTTTGCATCCATGTTCATCAGGGATATTGATCTTTAGCTTTCATTCCCAGATGGGTCTTTGTCTAATTTTGGTATTAGGGCTATTCTGACTTTATAGAATGTGTTCAGGAGTGTTCCTTCCCTTTCAAGTTCATGGAATAATTTGAGAAAAACTTGTGTTAGTTCTTTTTTTTTTTTAAAAAAAAAAAAAAAGATCTGGTAGCACTCTGCTGAGAATCCATCTGGTCTTGGGCCTTTATTGGTAGACTTTTAATTGCTGTTCTAATTTTATTACTTGATATTGGTTAAGTTTTTTTTTTTAATATATCTTCCTGGTTTAGTTTGGGAAAGTTGTATGTGTCTGGAAATTTTTCAATGTCTTCTAGATTTTAGAATTTATTGGAGTATAAGTTTTCAAAATAATTTTTAATGATCCTCTGGGTTTCAGACGTGTAATTGCTTCTTTTTCACCTTTAATCTTGTTGATTTATGTCTTCTCTCTCTTTTGGTTAGTTTGGGTAAGGATTCATCAATCTTCTTTATTTTTTCAAAGAACCAACTATTTGTTGTATTGATCCTGTGTATTGTTTTTTATTCTCAATATCATTAATTTTGGTTCTGATTCTTATTGTTTCTTGTTTTCTCCTTTCTTTGGTGTTATTTTATTCTTTTTCTAAGACTTTAAGGTGAGGCATAAGCTTCTTGGAATCTCTCTCTTTTTTTTAATATAGGCACTAAATGTAAAGAATTTCCCTCTTACACTACTTTCAGTATGTCCCAAATATTTTGATATGCTGCACCTTTGTTTTCACTTGTTTCTAAGAATTTCTTGATTTCTTCTTCCATTTCTTCTTTGATCCATTCTTCATTTAAAAGAGCATTGCATAATATCCATGTATTCATGTGGTTTCTATTATTTTTCTTGCTGTTGATTTCTAGTTTCATTCCATTATGATCTGATAGAATGCATGTATTCATGTACTTAAATTTGTATGTCCTGTTTTCAAGGCCTGAGTTTCTGTCTTCAAGGGCTGAAGCTCTATTTTATATGCAATCTACTCTGTTGGTGGTACTTTCAAATAGATTTTTAATTTAATTCATTGTATGTTTCATTTCTAGGAGTTCCTGTTGTTTTCTTTTCAACATTTGTATTTCTTTATTGAAGTGATCTTTCATCTCTGCATTTTCTCTCCCAATTTATTCCTCAGATCTTCTTTTAGTTCATTGGACATTTTAACAATCAATTTTTTATAATCCTTCTCTGGAATTTCATACTTCTTTATCTATGGGACCCTTTATTAGAGGGCTCTGAGTTTTGGGGGGGAATTTGCTCACCAGTTTCCTCATGTTTTCAGAAGTTTCTGGACATGAGTATCAATTGAGGTGGATCCCCATTCTTCTTTTATACACATGTCCTTTTAAAACTAGGATTTCTTTCAGTTTTTGATAAATGTGTAGATGTCAAGGTGGGGGGGACCTGAAGTTCCATTCTGGTTGTTTCTCCTTCTAGCTTGGTTTTTGTTTGGGGGATTTTGTACCCCCACTTCTATTAATTGAAATCATATTTAGGCTCAGGTGGGATTAAAACTTGTGTGGGGCGAGATTCACTGTTGTTTGACTAGGTTTTGATAATTTCTTGGCATCAGGGTTTCTACTCTGTAATCTTGAAGCATTCCAGTCATTTTCCAGCCCCTCTTAGAGGGAGGGGAGAGCTAGGAATAGCACTAATGTCAGTAACTGATGGATAAAAATAAATGTCCAGAGTCTACTTTGACATCTGTAACATTAATTGCCATCTATATAGGAATGATGGGGTGTAGGGATTCTGACCGTGGAAATGTACAGGGAAGTGTTCCCCTGGTAAGAAACCCACCCCCCTGGGGTGGGGTAACAGGCACCCTATTTCCCATCCTTAGAATATCCTGTAATCTCTCTTAGGATCTAATAAAATAGCTAATGTATGTGCTATGTCTAGCTGGTATGACAATGCCCTGAGAGGCCTCTGTGTTAGAGCCTCATCAAACTTCGACCTTGATTGCAGGCACATAGCTCCTGTGGATAGAAGAAATTGTTTGCTAGATAACTATGATGTTTTATCAAGCTCTGGTGCTTCTGAAGCTGCCCGACTAACAGTAACTTAAACAATAGACTTTCTTAAGGACTGCACAATGCTCCTAACATTGCATATTGTAACTGTGAAATGTAACTACAGAATAAGCAACCTTACTGATACTCTAAGCAATAATGTGGTTATGGTACTAATGACCTAATGTAACCTGTTGGTATAAATAAATGTGGCTGCTTGGACAAAGAGCCACTCTGCCACCTTCCCTGCCTCTGCACCCTGTGTCTCTCCTTGTTATTGTTCCTTTCAGTGGGGTCAATGATTAACATCAGTACCACTAACATAAAACTGTGAACAAGATCCAGCATTTGACATCAAGTGTCTACTATGTCATACACTGTATTAAGAATCACTTCAACATGAATGGGGAATGAATTGAACAAACTATATAATCCTACTATTTAGTATGATTACAGTTTTTTAAGTAAAGAGAAAATAGAGTGGGAAGGTGTTGGAAAGCTTGAAATATTTTAAAAGAGATCAGAGGACAAACAAGAGATAGGTAGCAGATGTCAGCTAGATTAACTGAAAGTGATAAAATAAAGAAAGTAAGGAAGTGGGGGCAGGAAAATTTGGTTGTTAGTAGGGGAAGAGAGCAAAGAAGGGGAGATAAGAGAGGCCAGAACCACGGTATGGGCAAACTGGCAACTGTAAGAGCTAATCACTTGAACTTGAACGTACTTGAACCCTACCTAAGACAAATCAAGGTTAAATAATAAACAAGTACAGAATGAAGCAATTAATATGAATATAAAATTATAACAACATATATATATTTTTGAATTTATCTGCACAATTAAGTCACACATACATGTACAAATAATCATGCATAATAGAAAAAAGCAAAAAAGTAGTACAATATGATAAAAATGATGTTTGGAATTTTAAGAAAATAGTTAAAAATTTTTAAAAAAGAAGAAATATGAATAAAAATGGGAGTATGATAGAAGAGAAAACAAGTGAGAAAAAAAGGGAAAAAAAGAAGTGAGGTAAAAGAGAAAACTACCTTGCTGATAAATATGGAGATTGTTTCCGCTGAGGTGGTCAAAACTGTTATCAGGGATGGAATTTCTATCTTCTTAGTTGATTTTGGTTTTGTACCTTTTGGGTTGAGGGTTGCTGCCTGTCTTTGTGGTTAGGAGGCACAACTGGTTGTAACAGATCTCAGCTTCCAGTCTCCTGCTATAAGGTGGAGTATCACAATTTGGGTGCTGACAAATTGTGTCCTTCCATGACAAGGGCAGGGAGTATTCTAAATTGGGGATTCTAGTAATTGAGTTTTCATTTCAATTTTACTTTGGAACTCTGAGGGTGGCAGTTTGAGAATCTGTCCCTATTCTCTATTACTGGGGAGATACCAGTAGCTGCAGGATGCCATAACTTCTGGAGTCTCTATCAAACTCCACTTTCAGGGTGTAGGGATAAAACCTCCTCAGTTTTCAGCTTCCTCACTATATACATGAAATACCAGCTACCTGCTCCTGTGTGTCCACTACAGCACCAGCAATGAAAGTGGCTTTCTCCCTTGGAACCCAGGACCTGAACTGTCTAAATACAGTTTTCTTTGTGCCTGTTTTGATCTTTCTGTTTCAGGTGTCTTCTGGGATTTTTTTTAAGTTGGCTGCAGGTATTCCCTATTTTCTGTCACTGCTATCAATTGTATCTGGTGGCGCTGGAGGTGTTCTTTCCTGTCTGGGACCATAGTGGCCACGGTGGTGGTGGCCGGGGTGGAGTGGAGGTGGTGGGGGTGGATGCTGCTTTTTCCTCCAAGTGAAGATCAGCGTTGTAGGGGCTCTTTTTGTCAGGTGCATGCGCAGATTGAGGCAGCTGTGGCAGCCTGATTTCTCTGTGTGGGGCGCCGGGCGCACGGTTACTGCAGTGGGTGCCCCGTACCGGGGTAGTCTGACTACAGACTTGGTAGTCTTTGGTACTGAGTGCTCTGAATACTGCATCCTTTTCCCCTGACCAGCTGTGCATTCAGAGTGTTTCCCATTCCAGGGAAACTAACTGTGGATTTGCTTAAAGTAAGCCACTTCCCCTACTGACTCTGTGTCCATTAAAATCAGCCTTCCTCTCTGTGTTAGGTTTCCTCAAGCCAATATTTCATTTCTTTTTTAAAAATTATTATTTCTAATCTGCCATTCATACCTTCTCCTTTGTTTGTCTGGGATGTTCAAGTTTCTGATTTTGTGTCTTTATAATTTAAACTTTTTATAACAGTTCACCCATTAAATTTCATTGTTTTTTTTTTTTTTAACCCACCTTGCTGAGAAACTCTTCTTGATTTGAGTCCTATGCTGAGGTACTGATGTGAGGTGCTTCTTTCCCCTAATCCACAGTCTTCCTTCCTTAGATTTATTTAAAGCTATTCACAAAAGTTAAAGCTTAAAGAAAATAAGTTTTTACCACATGCAACACACTTTTTTTAGCTTCACTCAGTATTGATTTTAAATGTCTATACAGTTTATTAATTTGAAAAAAAGTTAAAGCATAAAGTACATTGATGACTGCTCATATAAAAATTGTTCATAAATAAGAAATGTAAGCTGTAGTTTTACATTGCAGTAGGAAATATGTCAGGTAAACAATAGCACACACCTCTATCATTCACTGGTTGGTTTCTGCCAGAATGTGCAAGGACATTTGGGTCTAATTACAATTTATCAGATGTTCATTGATGTTCATTTCTTGGTGTATGTAAATTACATCATCTGAAACTCTAGTTATTCATATTAAATAACTTCTTAAAAGTGAAGGCAACATTTCTCTAGGGCAAAATTAAAGCAGCTGGGTATGATATCATTCCCATGTCTCCTGGAAATTTTCATCAATCTCACAAGGATGGATTTTGTTCCAAACTGGCAAATTTGGATTTAGCAGGAAGAGTGGGTCACTTGTACAATATTTCTTTGAGGAAATGACTGATTTTGGAAATCTTGTACTCTCATAGTTATTAGTATAATCACTGCTTGTAAAGAGCATTGCCCAAAGCAGGTGTATTTAATAATCTTCAAATATACCTCTGTGGTGGTGTGAATTTCATCATATATACACAAATATTTTTGGTGCAACAAAATTGGTTTCATCTCCTCATAGCTATACATAAAAGAGTGATAATTTATGGAGATAAGAGTAAAGGGGTATTATTGAAAGATACACACTTTTAAAATTAGCACAAATCAACAAAGAGCTAATCTGAAAAAATTACATTTGCATTTTTCTTAAAGAGCATATATTACATAAAAGTTTAATTTTTTTTTTACTATAAGTGCTAAATGTTTCATTTCCTGAGATTTGTTGGAATTAATCAAAGGTCTTAAAGTATGCAAAGAGGAAAGAAATGTTTTCCCTCAATTTCAGGCTGAACTGTGAATCAACAATCTCCATCAATTACCTTCTGTCATTTTTCCATGCATCAGATTTTTCATTTGTGATATAGTCACATTGAAATTTATTTCTTAACTACTCATCCTAAATTATGTTCAGCTTAAAGATGGCATGTGAGTAAAAATTACTACTACTAAACCTTTGTCATTATTAAGTAGCTTTCTGCTTTTGAAGTGCAAACATAGAAAATGAGTTTTTTTTACATCTGTTTTGATTTATATAACAATTCAAGTATCTCCTTTAAAAGGATTTTCTAAAAACTTTAATATTTATGAACCACAGATTTAAATAATATTTTCTGGAAGGCAGAATATTCCTTGAATATCCTTTGTTTTAATCCTGACTTACACTATACAGTTTAAAAACCTAGCTTTGGTTTGAATTGTACTTTTTAATAGTTTATCATAAATTTTTATCCACAGACTCAGTTAATCATTTAGAAAAAACAATATCTGTTGTGTGAAGGAAAGCTTCAGACTATAACATTTCATTTAAAAAGCTATATTCAAATAAAGATGTGGTCTGAATGTAAGTCATTTGTACTTATTTTCAGTTATGGCTGATAACTAAAATGTTCATTGGGTTTTGACATGAGATGGAGTTGTATCATAGTCCTGAAAATGAATTCCTTTAGAAGTTGTGATCTTCATTATAGCGCCATTGAAAGCATCGTCTTCAATGAGTGTTAGTAATCCATTGGCAATCATTGATGGGCTAAAAATAAAGGAAATATTGATATTATGAAACTGAAGAATGAGGCATATTGTCACTTCAAGTTATATCTTGAAAAAAAGTCTATGACCTTGAAAGTATAATAAGGAAATATATATTATTAAATTATTGTTACCTCCAATTTTTATTCAATTAGATACTAACTAAATTATAAGATAAATTTAGTAGTAGATCTCATGCCTAATGTTTTGTAATTTGGGCAGGAACTATTTGTTGTCATTATTTATATTGAGAAGATAATTAGTTTCTCATCTTTATCATATAAGTAGATCTTAGATTTATCAGATACAATTTTTTTTTTTTTTTTGTATCAGGAATTGAACCCCGAGGTGCTTGACCACTCAGCCATATCCCCATCCCTTTCTATTCTATTTTTGAAGTTTTGAGATAGGGTCCTGCTAAGTTGCTTAGGGCCTTACTAAGTTACTGAGGCTGCCTTTGAACTTGTGTTTCTCCTGCTTGAGTCTGGTGAGTTGCTGGATTACAGGCTTGAGCCACCACATCAACAAGATACAAATTTTTTTAAAGGGAAAATATGATGAATTATAAGTCGCATTTATTGAACATCTTATTTTTTACCATTTGCTAGCCATTTTAAGTACCCTTCATTTATCATCTTATTGAAGTCTTTCCAAAGTCTCTAAATTTGTTTTAGCATTATCCGCATTTTACATGCCAGAATATTGAAGCATCTAGAGGTTTGATGGATATGTTGATAGTCAGTGGAGGAGTCAGGATTTTATCCCAGTTCCAAGTGAAAGCCTCAGCCACTCTTACTCAGAAACAATTCATTGTGTGTGTGTGTGGGGGGGGTCATTTGTTTCTATGAAAATGTTTAATTATGTGACCATAAAAATTTCATAAGGGTTACACTTAAATATTGCCTGAAATTTAGGTAGACAACGTATAATTTCAAGGCAAATTTCATAGTGTATAAACACATTCTATTCAAAAATTGAGAAAATCTTTTTCTTTCAAAGAGTTTGTCAACCCAAACTTTGAAGCTTGCAATAATTTCTCAAATTTAAAAGCTTACTCTTCCCTTTTATTGCTTGTCTAGACAGTATTTTGCTTCATTATTTAAAAGAAGAGAAATATAGTTTTACTTACTCCAAAATTCCATAGAATTTCATCAAGTCTTTGATGTGATCTTTATATTCTATGTATTGTCCCATGTTTTCTTCTTTTTCAATGGATTCAAGGATGGGCGTGTTGACAAAGCCTGGACAAATGGCGTTCAGTCTCACACCACTGTTCATAAGGTTAGCAGCCATCTGCCAATTAGAAGCAGAAGCCAAATTGAAATTAAAGTTATTCAACATATTGATATAAAAATTGCTAATAAGATATCCTCTGACTTGTAACTACATAACAATGACTGGTAAGCAGAAAGACAGGAAAAGAACATATACCTAAGTACTGAATTAATTCCTGCAGATCTTACCTAATTGCTTTTTTTTTTAAGGCAATATTACTGGACAATTCCTGAAAATACTTAATTCTCTAAGATGCTCTTATCTATTGAAGTCGAAAGAACTGGAAGCTAAGCAGCTGAGTCTTAGAATTGACATCTACAGCTTTCTTTCAAGATTGTGATTGTACAACAGAAAATATTTGCTTAGAAATACTTTTGTGGAAAATTTTAGGACCTTAACGGATTTTAAAGATACTTTACATAACTTGCACTATCTGGAAAACATTGGCTTAATTTTCAACCTATTGATTTACCTGAGTCATTTGTAAAATAAAATACAGTTTATTCTCATTATTTATTTGTGAATTCCATATTTGCACATTTGAACACTTGCTAAAATTGACTTATCATTCCAGTGAGCAATACTTGTGGAGATTTTGTAGTCACCTGTGGACATCCTCGAAGCAGTTTGGGGTCACAAATGCATATATTCCTGCTAAGATTAAGATTCACCTTGCCCTGTTTTTCTTTTATGCCTTTTGTTGGTAATTATCCTATTTAAAATGGCCCTCAAGTACAGTACAGAAATTCAGTTTAGTGTTCCTGTGTAAGAAGGGCTGTGGTATGCCTTAGAGAGAAAACTTGTGAGTTAAATAAAGTTCGTTCAGGCATAAGTTATAAAAGATATTAGCCATGAGTTCAGTGTTAATACAACATATAATAAGTAAGGTATATTTAAATAGAAATCATGTATAAAACAAGGTTATTACTGAGTGTTTGATAAAAATGTGACCACAGGCTTTCTGGAACTTAATCCTTTTTCTCCCCTAGAAGCAATGGTCCAGCAGTCACTAATTCAGTTGACAAGTAACTTCACAGAACATAACTACTGCAAATAATGAGAATTGTTGCAAATGTTTGTGGTCTAAATGTGAAGTTTCTGATCTTTTAGATTTACTTTGTTTTGTCTTACTGCATTTAAAAAAAAAAAAGGTTGAACTGAAGATTAAATCTTTGCAAACCCAATAATAATTTCTAATTCATTTAAATTAAGAGTGTGAGAACTGTTCATCTTTGCCTTTGAGTGAACAATTAACTTTCATAAATATTTTTTCTAGCATTTTTTATTTTGTTAACATTTTTCTTATCTTTCTGGCTCCTCTCTCACCTAGAGGAACCACCCAGAAACCTTGATTGTTTTTCCCTCTGTTATGCTTGTGCTTTTTAATACATTTTCTAAATAGCAGGCGGAATGATTTTCTTAAAATGGAAACATAGTCTTATCACTCTTATGCATAAAAGACCCACCAGTAGCTGCATTCAAGTGTAAAATCCAAGCTCACACTGTCAGCTTTTAAGTCCTTTTTGGTCTGCTCTACTTACATCTCTGGGACTGTCTGATCCTAACATTCTCTTTCCTTTCTAGGCTCCATTCAAGCTGCCCTTATAAAAAGGCAAGCATTTTCACATTAGGCTATCAAAGCATGTGGTCAATTAGGTCTAAAATATTTTTCTAAGCTCTGAATACCCTTCACTGTAGGCCTCCAAGGCAACACTGTCCTTGAGTACTCCATCAAGTAAATGCCTGATCTGATTCCTCCTTCAGCCCCAAACACGGACTATTTTCATCATATCTCCAGGGACAGGCAATGTCTTCATGTTCTACTTAAGAAGCTTGAATTTGGTAATGCTGGAATTTGGAGTTAATTTTGAAAAACAAACAGTATTTCTTCATTATTTATCCTTAAGGTATTTTTCAATAACATACCTATGTTTAGAATCTACTTCATTTTAAAACGATGTACCTTTTATTTAGTTCTCCACATGAACTGAAAACTATTTTTTTATATAATAAAAGTTGAAGTAAAATATTATGCTTTCATCTTTAATCTAGATGTACTGAATTCTTAATTTATTTTCCTCTACTTTATAAAGTCTGTGTTCATATAGATGTATAAAGAAAAATATCAACAACTAAACAAAATATAAAAAAGAAAAAGAGATATCGTTGTTATTGCATCCTCACCGCTGCCGAACGTGTGAATCCAATTATGCCGTGCTTGGAGGCACAGTAGACAGGCTGCTGTGCAACAGGCATGAGTCCTGAAAAAGAGGAACGAGAGGCTTAAATAATTTGATTAAAAAATGAGACTATATCCAATAATGACTGTGCAAGTACACGTTTTATGGCCATTTCAGTTTAATTTGGAAAATACACTAAAATAAAACCTGGTGACTTTGTAAAACTCAATAGCCTTAGCACAGCTTCTCTCTGTGGTCCAGAATTTATGGTAGGTAAGTTACATCTTCGTGCAGCCAAGAGTGATATGTAAGTTTTTCTGCTTCCCTGGCTTTCTGGAAGTCAAGGAAAATCAATTCCATTGAAAGCAGAGAATCATCTTTAAAGACAGTTAATTACCATCTAGTTTTCCGTTTTTAAGTCCAAATTTTCAGAAAAGTATATATTCAACATTTTTTTTTTTTTTTTTTTGTGGATGGGATTGAATCTTGTAGGGAGGTCTACTTCTGAACTACATCCCCAACCCTATTTATTTATTTATTTATTTATTTATTTATTTATTTATTTATAGACAGGGTCTCCCTAAATCCCCAAGGCTGGCTTTGAACTTGTGATTGTCCTGCTTCCTCCTGCCAAGTAGCTGGGATTACAGGTGTGTGTCACCACACCCAGCTATATTAAATGTTTTTAAGGCTTCCAAATAGTTGAAGGATTTTGAATTGCTTAAGAGGGACTTAGAGATTATAGTTCTTCATTATAAGTTAGTATGCACTTCCCTGTCACCAATTTGCCTCATGTGATCACATGTAATGCCTCTAAGAGTTTAGTAAAATTAAAAATAAACATCTTTTGATGTAGGTCTGTAGTATATGGGTAGGCTCTTGTTCCATGACTTAAGAGAAGAAGAAATAAAAATTTATGTTCTTATTTTATTTCTTGTCATAATTATATAGTCAATAACAGAATATAGATTGTTAATTTTCCCCAGGTATATAATAGTAACTGATTAAATTCATGGTCTGTACAAAACCAAACAGTATTATAGTATATTCAGTGTCTTTTCTCCCTTAATTCCTGGTCTAGTCCAATCATTTAAAAGGAAACCAAAGGACAAAACAAAACAAAAAAACACCCTATTTTACTGCAGTAACTATCAAGCATATTTCTTATTTATTGTCAAGACAAACTATCAAATTTAACTTTAGAATCAATTTTATATTTTAGTTTCTAGCTAATTTCTTAGATTAACTTGGCTTAACACTTCTTTTGTAATTTGTAATTTCTCTGAGTGGTCTCTGATTATTATGGTATTAGTATCAAATGTCATGCTAATAATACTAAATTATTCTGCTGAGTGTGTTCATCTCCACCCAGCTAACTAGTTTCAGAACACCACCAATCAGTTGAGAGTGTTGTGCCAAAGTTCAGCAATAAATGCAGACCTTAACCACTCCCTGGGTGCCTTCCAGGTCTCAATTTATAAAGTATGTTTGCTCAAGAGCAGTTTAAATCCCTAAGGATGGTAGATCACACATGATGTGTCTACCCAGTGACCTCAAAGTACCATAACATGTTGGTTTTCTTGCTGGTGTTTTGGTTAAACAAAATGTGTATGTTAATTAGATTCATAAGTGTCAGCAAGAATTTATAATGTCTCCACAGGATTCAGAGGTATATTAAGAATATGAGATAAAAAAAATAATAGATACAGCCAAACGTTATTGATTTTTATTCTTATATATTAGTCCTTGCTTTACCCATTCCTTAAATGTTTGTGAATCAAACGTAGTGGTTGTAGACAGTGTTCACACACTGCAGGAACAGTGTGAATCTCAATGAGAGATAAACTAGTTGACAAAATGGCAAAAAAACACAAGAACATTGTTCATAAATGTTATCAAAGATGGATTATGAACAAGTTTTTGTTACATATATGAAAATTATGAACTTCTGAACCCAAGTTAGTTCAAGGAGTCTCAGAGGTGAAATAAATCAAACATTGCTTTGTTGGTTCTGGAAATAAGCAAATACAAAATATATAATACCTTTACTTTAAAGTAGAATTATAAATGCAACCAGAATGTGAAAGAACTTATTAGCATTTTTAAAATGGCACTTGGTTTTATGAATCTTCTAACATTCTAATGACATTTTCATTACTTTTCTACAAAATGTTTCCCCTTGCATTGCTTTCATTTTCTAATATTAGATCAAAGCTTACAGAAACCAATTTTAGACATTTAGGAACTAAGCTTTCTTTTAAAAATTTTATAGCTTTATTGAAATATAATTGACATACAAGAAAGCTGCATATATTTAAAATGTGCAATCTGAAAAGTTTTGACATGTGCATACACCTGTGAAACCATTACAATAATCAAGCTAACACATATTCACCTGAAAAGTTTCCTTGTACCTCTTGAGAATACCTTCCTTCTGCATTTCCATTTTACCCTACCCAACCACTGATCTACTATGTTACCATGGTTCATATTTTCTAGAACTTATGTAAATGTAATTTTATAGTATAAATTCTTTTTGGTTTAATTGTTTCTCTTACAACAATTTTGAGATTCATTCATGTTGTAGTGTGTATCAATAGCTTAGTATTATTCTGTTTTTCAATTATCACATTTAGTCAAGTTGTAGTTAATTTAGTTAAACAGAGTATTTTCCTTTAACATCCCAAACATGTATATTTCATCAGGCTAAATAGGGAAAGAAAAGAGATTTTTTTTCTTTTTCACAACAATTTTAGTTTCCAGATATCCAACATTTTCTATCAGATCTCAAGATCAATTTTTTTCTTTCAAAGTGTATTTCTATTGTGGTTTAGCTTAAGTATTGGATAACCATACTTCCATTATTTATCTTAGACCCGCAACATCAGCATATAATATTGTTCCTATGTGCTTTAAATAAAATTGTGTTCTGATGTTGGTAATAAGGCTCAGCACATTGAATTATACTGGATGGGCATGGTATGACTCTGGGGACATCTTTTTAGTGTAAATCATGCACCCTAAGGTTTCTAAAGTTCACAACCTACAGGATTACACAAGGCAGCTATCTCTAATAGAGGAGGATGACTGAACAGAGAGAAGGAGGAACAAGCAGAGGTAAGAAAAAAAAACAAGCTAAGTGCTATATCATAGAAATTAAGGATGAAAATATTTAAGAGGTTTAAAGTGGTCATTAGTATCAAGTGCAGAATCAAATGAGAATCATTCTCTTTGAATAGGCTTCAGAATTACCTGCCTAAAAATAATACCTCTTCTGGTCTTGTACCTTTATCCAGCTACCACCACATTTTTCTTTAAAGGAAAAAAATCCTCAAAAGTTATTACATTCATTATGTCTTCTTTCCTTACCTCCCATTTATTCCACAACTCATTCTAATAAGGCTCTCTTTTGAACACTCAATAGACTATATGTGTGTGTGTGTGTATGTGTATGTGTGTGTTTATACAACCACATATACATACATACATAGTTATTTCATCAGTTGGTGGTTTAGTGTATATATGTATATAAATGTATATAATATATAAATGTATATACATGGACATATGGTTATATATGTATATACACATATATACACACATTTGTATATATAAAGCACATAAAATACCTCAAAATTACTTACATAATTATAAAGTATGTATACATATACACAAATACATATAAACATGTAACACATCCTCCCTCCCACAAGCCCCTGGCAACCAGAGATCTTTTTATTATCTACTTAGGTTTGCTTTGTCCAAAATGTCATATAATTAAAATCATATGGTATGCAGCCTTTTTCGGATTGGCTTCTTTTACTTATTATTATGCACTTAAGATTCTTCCATGTCTTTTCATGATTTGATAGTTCATTTCTTTTTGGTGCTGAATGATATTGCATTGTCTGAATGTACTATGGTGTCTTTATCTACTGACTTACTGAAAGATGGCTTGTTTGCTTCCAAGTTTTAATAATTATGAATAAAATTGCTTTAAACATCCATGCACAATTTTTTTGTGGTGCTGGGGATTTAACCCAAGGCCTTGTGCATGCAAGGCAAGCACTCTACCAACTAAGATATATCCCTAGCCCAATGTACAAGTTTTTGTGTGGACATAAATTTACAGTTCCTTTGTTTAAATGCCAAGGAACACAACTGCTGGACTGCATTGTAGAAATAGTTTTGTAAGAAATTGCCAAACTCTCTTCAAAAGTGGCTATACCATTTTGCATTCACACCAACCATGAATAAGAATCCTAATGCTTTACATCTTCATCAGCATTTGGGGTTCACAGTGTCTGAATTTGGCCATTTTAATTGTGTATAGGGTTATCTCATTGTTGTTTTAATTTCCAGTTCCCTAGTGACATATGATGCTGAACACATTTTCATAGGATTGTTTGCCATCTGTATAGTATCTTTAATGAAGTGGCTATTACCCATTTTAGTTGTTTTTTTTTTAATTTCCTTTTGTTGAGTTTAAGGTTTTTATATATTGGACAACAGTCATTTATTGGATATGTCATGTCTTGGGTAAGCGTTTTCTCCTAGCCTGGTTCGTCTTTTTATTCTCTTGGTAAAAAGAAATTTTTTAATGACCAAACAGCATAAGAAATGACATTTTGATAAAATGGTAAATTCCTTTTATATGCATTTAGTTTACTAATGTTTTCATTATACCCTGTACTTGATGGCACTAACTATAGTACTGAAATGAAATCACTCCTATTAAAGTTTTGAATTCGCACAGATATATTTTAAGGAAAGAAAACTACCAGAAGACATGACAATAAGTAGTACAAATCTCACTCTCTAGAGCTAAAGACAGAGTGAGAGGTTCATTTCTATATTAGTCTAGTCTTAAAATTCTTTCTACCCATATTTGTAAAGAGACAACTTTAATCTCTATATCTCATAGAAGGTAAAAATCTTAAAAGGTTTTATACAAAAACTGCAATCTCCTCAGAAAGACAACTACACTGAACATGCAAACATTTGCTTCTAAATGAATAGAAACCATGTGAAATGAACTATATAGAAATACTAAAAAAAAAAATTCAACTTAGGAAAATAAATTGTGAATCTAAGGAAGCTGCTTATTGGAGCTCAGCAGCTGTGCTTTTTAAAAGCAGGAATAAAAATCTCCCACACTTTTTTGAAACCAAAAAAGAAGCTGCTTACCCATTTCTCTATTTTTAACCACCACTTCTCTAATATGAGGAGAAAGGGAGAACTAGTGGGAACTATTCACCTATGCACATGAAGCTGGCCAAAGTAATGCTGGACTTCCTCATTATGTTATATTCCTCCTAACAGAACATCTGTTCTGATGATACTTTTCCACTTCATTCTTAAATCATCCATAAAGTTAGGCTTTAAAGTGTGACAAAACACTAAACAGTGACATAAACTTTCATAACCAGTATATCTTTCATAATAAAAGTCTTTCCAGAATGATAAATCTAATGGTACTTTCCAGTGATAATTCTCGAAAGTTGTTCCTAGTGTTCTTCCAAATTCCTCCTTCCTAAAATTTCATTCATTGCCTGTGCTAATATCAGAGGAAACTGAGATGTCCTTTCTTAATCACTCAAAGAATACTAGAGGCTAGCTTCTTAAAGTTTGGTCCAGGTATCCGCATTACCTGGGAGCAGAATTTCAGGACCCACCTCAGTCCTAGTGAGAATCTGCATCTAACCAAGTCTCTGGGTAATGTTCATGCACATTAAAATTTAAGAAGCTCTGTTCTAGAAGACTATTTCCTAATAGGTCTTCATTTCTGATACTAAGAGAAGCTAAATATTTTATGCATACTTCAAAAGGCTTGTTAATAAATATTTAACCTTTATTACTAATTCTTCTAATATGTGTCTTCCTAATTATTAAAAGAGCAAAATGAACACCAGTCTCCATGGAATGGCATAGAGAACTAAGCCAGTACTAGCAGGAGTGGTGGCTCATATACTCCTGACAGTTGGCACCTGAGCAATTAAGACCCAGACAGTACTAGAGTAGTTCACCCATTCCATTTCATATGCTGAAATATAATGAAATAAAATCGATTTTATTACAATTGTGCTCATTCTTATTATGCTTTTCAAGTTATGTGACCTATTCGGGATTAACTGTAAATCAATCTATACTGTAGAAACTTAAAAAATAATTTAATGCACTATCATGTAAACAATATTTACCACAATGCCTGGATCTTGGCAGTTGCTAAATAAGTGTTAGGCCCCTATCATTATAAGGTGCAGCTGTGAAACCAATTTTTCTTTTTGCTTTTGGCCTGAAAATAAAGAAAAGTGATCAATGTTTTACTTTGCCTAGAATTTCTGGTTTGTTGGGACATTTCAGTGCAAATATTGTTTTTTAGCTGTTGGAATATTTCTAATATTTCCAAAGACCTTCCAAATTAAATAAGCTTCTATTTCAATAATTTATGCCATGATGACTGTTTAGTTTTGCAGTCTTGGAATTATATAATTCTTGGGATAGAAACTTGCCTAATTACCTTTATATCCTCATTTCCTTTAGGCAATTGTTAACATATATGTTAAACCTGAATTTTTAATTTTAATTAGTAACTTAGTTCTGTTTTAACATTATGTACAAGCTAATTATTTTATATAAAACTCATAATACAAATGGACATATCACTGGCTGTTATTTTGGCATGATAAAAAAATTTCTATAATTTTCAAATCTTTTCTTGATTTGCTAATGTTTTAAATTCTGTGTAAATAATACCCTCATGGTATCTCCCACAAAATATCACTGAGTGACTTGTTTCTGAGACATAGTGAATGTTCCTAGGGAAAACTAAAGCTACTGAGGTAGCTGAGTATGTAGGCAGGTTTGAAAAGGACTGTTGGGTAAATTTCTTTTTCTGTGATAATTATGTTTCTTTCCTGTAGTTTGAAGCAACTAAACATGTAAGAAGCATATTTGACTTTTATGGGGTGTCTTAGAGGATAGTCATTATTTATCTGCATTAAACCAGACTGCATTCTTCTCTGTTGTTCCTTCCAACTTTTTTTTTTTTAATAGTTAAGGACAAATGTGACAAAAAGAGTGCATGATTGTAAGTTGTAAACAACAATTCATATGCAAGAGTCCATGTGTTCAACAACAATGAGAACAACTTCTGGACTCCAGACCTGAGCACAGTCATCCTCAGTATGCTGAAGAATCTCTCTCCACTTTACTAGTCTGTTTGTTAAATCCATTAATTGCATTTGAAACTCTGTCTGCGTCAGTAGCCTTTACTCATTAACTTCTCTGCCCAAACCAGTATGTCAACTTAGGTTTTACTACAACAGTGAAGGACTCTGCTGAATCAATCAAAGGGATCATGAGGATAGACCCTAGTAGAGCTGAATACTGCCAATGGCTATGCCTTCACTAGAGTGAGCAGGAAAAAAAAAATCAATAAAGAAGGAAGTTTTGGAAAACAGAAAACAAACATGATAAGAACTTTGGCTTTGATAATCCCTCAAAGATTGTTTTGGTCATGTAGCCACTCCTATGTGCTGTGACTCAAGGGCATAAAATTGTTGATACCGTTTCTAAGAAAATGATAAAGACTGAGGTGTCCTTTTCCCCTTCTTCTATTAATATTATAGTCTGAATTTTTTTATCAAACTAATATCACTATGGGAAGAACAGAGGTTCTTGATTAATGGACAAGATACAAGGCAATTTGTTTTATGACTCTTTGTGAGATGAAGGCACATTAGTGAAAGAGAGGTGGTAGGGATCCTACAGACTGGCCTCCAGAAACAAGGAAACAGAATATAGACAACATACATGCGAAGTTCACACTATGAAGGGAGGATGATAAGGACAAACTAAAAAAGATAACAAACCAAGCATTTTAAGGGGTTGCCTTGCATGTTGGGACACAAATTAGAGGAAGAACAAGTTTGGAACACTATAATATTAATTATCATAACAATGCCAGAAAGGTAATTTGAAACCAAAGCAATCTTATCATTGAATTTATACTAATTCATCATTTTATCTACATGAATAGAGAAAGACTCATACATGCTTCCAAATATTGAGTCTGAGACAGTTAAGAAATTTAACTCCCAGAAGTGGGTAGTATGGTAAAGTAAACTTTTAGACAAGAAAACAAAATGGACAATAAATTGTAAGCCTTAAATTGCTCTTTTCAAGGCCATGTTTGAACTTTTGACTCTGGTAAATTCCTCAAATATTTGAAGGACTTTACAATGTAAACACAATGGGACCAAAGCTTAAGATTTTATGGAAGGTTTAATCATGAGAACACATACATTGTTTTTAAAATGGTACCCGGTTGCTATAGCTTGCATATTGAATGTTCCCCAAAGTTTCATGTAGTAAAGGCTTGATCTCCAGGGTAGTGCTATTGGGAGGCAGGGAAACCTTTAGGAGGTAGGGCCATTTGGGAAGGTCTTTAGGTCATTGGGAGCATACCTTTGAATAGGATTGTGACATTTCCAATCCTTTCTTTCTTTTGCTTCCTCGCTCAGGATATAATTGCTTTGATCTACCACACACTCGTGTTATGATGTGGTGTCCTTGTTAAGAGGACCAAAGTCAAAGACTGCCTTAATTTGGACTAGATCTCTAGAACTTATCTCTTTATAAGTTACTTATTTCAGGTATTTCATGATAGTGCAAGAAAGCTAATACATAGGTAAATAGTAAGTGCTCAATAAATGTTAATTATTATCATATCTTTAAATATTTTCATTGTATAAAAGGCAGTAGTACTACATTGTGTCCTCCTATTATTCCTCTTTAAAGCAAGTAAGCCTCCTTGCATGGTGTAGAATCTTTCCCAGGGAGTCCTAAAATGATTCAGTCCTGAGGCTTTCCAACTGTTCCCAAGAATATAATCAGTGCCTCCAGTATAGGAGCTCTCTGTATAGTGTTCATGGCTCTCTAAGCTTTGCTAGCCCTCATAGCTTCATATAAGAATCCATAGAATTATCTTTGGATAACAGTCCTCAGGTTTTTGTACATTTACATTTCCAAGAAAATATTAAATATTTCTTCTTAATTCTCCAATCATTTGTATGAATTTCTTATAGTTTTAAAATAATTTTCTTTTAGAATAGTGTAAATTTAGCTGTGAAGTAGGGCTAAGCCAAGAAAGTGAAACTTCGTCTTCTCTAGAGCTCACATCTCTCAAGTATTACTCATGCTCTTACCTTTTATTTGAAATGTTATAATTTATAAGTACACGTCCTACTAGGAAAGTAACCAGATTATCCAGAATGATTTATAGAATTATGTTTGTAATAGCTTTATGGATGTCATTTTGACTTGAAGCAACACAAAAAATGAGAAATTATTCTATTTTTTCAGAACTTGTAAAGAAGGAGTTCTCTAAATGTCTCCTGGCAGCAGTGGCTTAAGGCCCATGTGACAGAGATTTTTAGAGACATGAGGAACAATGCTCAGAACCAGACACTGATTTAGTCACAGGTACCTCCAAACTTGACTCCCCAAATACCACTGGGGCTTTAAGAGAACAGGGTGGGAGGCGGTGGAGAATTCCTACTCTGAAATCTCCACACTAACTGAAACCAAGCAGGCAATTTAAGAAAGCCTCTCCATTTTTGGACATGAGTAGTTCATATTTGCTTTCTAATATTGATCAGGTTTCTTAAATTTAATAATTTCACTCAAACTCTTCAAGAATCATTAATGATCTTTTCCTAGAGTTTTAAAAGTAAAGTCACTTAGCTAAGTTGCTCCAAAGATTTCTGTTAGCAGTTTATAATTGCCATTAAGGAATAAGATATCAGCTGATATTAAATCATACTGTTCTTGAATGAAATATTGTCTTGGATTGCTTGCAGGCATCAATCCATCAATATTCTGTGTGACAGATGATCAACACTCCACTGAAATAATTTGTTTTTTCCTTTGCACACAGCTAGAATATACGGCCCAAAATGTGATCCGTGAGATCAAGTTCATAACTGGAACATGAGCAGAAGTGAAGTTTGCCATTTCTGTGCTACAGGTTTTAAAAGAGTAACTACGCCTCCTCCATGTTCTTTTCCTCTTTCTGCTAGAGAGAAAGGACTCCACCAATTTCTGAAGAATCTCTCTCCACTGGAAGGCTCAATGTTGAAGATGTAGACCTGTCACCCAAGTTTCACAAATGACTACATAGAGTGCCCTGCAATAAGGATCTTGTCATGGGCTTTTACATGGGAGAGAAGTAAGCACATACAATATATAAACTCTGATATGTTTGGGGTCTATTTATTAGAGAAGTTTAGCATGTCACTATATATATATATATATATATATATATATATATATATATATATATATATATATATATATATATATAT